>NW_006159464.1:321710-343646 GCF_000334495.1 Tupaia belangeri chinensis | reverse complement strand
GGCTGTGAGGTGGAAGTTAAATGCCCAGTCTTTCACTTTTAATCTATGTATATATTTATCCACATGGTACATTTCTTGTAGGCAACAGTTAGAGAGTTTTTTTTTTTTTAATCCATTCAGCCAGTATGTCTCTTGATTAGAGAATTTAATCCATTAATGTTAATGTTATTATAGATATTTCTGAACATGTTCCTATCATGAAGTGAGACATTCTTTTAGTTGTTTTTTGGTCTATTATAACAGTCTGTCTGGTTTTTAGTTTTTCTCATATAGCACCCCCTTCAGAACCTCTTGAAGAGCTGGTCTGGAGTTGGTAAATCCTTCAGTTTTTGTTTATCTGAGAATGGTTTTTTTTTTTGAATTTTTTTCTCATATGAAAGATAATCTTGCCAGATATAGTATTCTTGGTTGAAATTGTTTTTCATTCAACAGTTTCACTATATTTCCCCATTCTTTTCTTGCCTGTATTTTTTCTGACGAGAGGAAAGGATATTCTTGGGCTGTTTCTATTTAAGGTCCTATGTATTTCTTGGATCTGGGTATTTTGATGCCTTTCTAGGTTTGGAAAGTTTTCTTCCAGGATTTCATGTAATAAATTTTCAATACCCTTATTATTTTCTTCCTCTTCTGGAATACCAATTATCTGGATGTTTCAGTACTTGATGATATCTAGTATTTCTCATATATTTTCCTCAATTTCCTTGGTTGTTTTCTCAGTCTTTTTGTTAATTTTTCTAGGTCAGAGATTTTGTCTTCTACATTTGAGATTCAATATTCTGCATGATCAAATCTACTTTTAATACTTTTGAGGGAGGTTTTAATTTCCTGTATTACATTCTTCATCCTTAATAATTCTTTTTGATTTTTTAATGGTGTTTATTTTTTCTTTCAAATCATGAAAGTACTTCCTCATCTCTTGGAGTTCAATCTCTTTTCTCTTGTATCTCATTTAGTTTGCTCACTATAAATATTCTGAATTGCTTATCTGACATTTTCACGACTTCCTTTGTGTTGTCTGTGGGTGATGCAGAATTGATGTTTTCCTTTGTGGGATAGCCATTTTGTTGGTTGCTCATATTTCTTGTGCCTCTGTGATGGTTTCTAGTCATCTGGTGATCTACATGTTCTTTCCTAAATGATTCAAGGTATCCCAGAGTATTAAAAGGTGTGCAGAAGTAGGAAACTGGTAATCTCTCTTCTGTTCTGCCTCCCTGTTGCTTACTAGAACTGTGTAATGTTGAAACTGGTCCTGAGTGACCCAAAGTACTCCCTGTTTCTAGAGAATAGGTGTGCCTAAAACTGAGTTGCTGAGCTTCAACGTAGTACCAAAGAAGAGATCACAGCATGCATATTCATGCCCCTGTGCTATACTAAACACAGAAGTCCTGAAAGTCCAAAGCCAAGTGGAGAGAGAGTATGAGCCACAAGTCCCAGCAGTTTACCCTGCAGCCACAGGCTGCCTTCCTTCCAACAAGGCTCTTTGCTGAAATGGGCAGGGTTTCATATTTTTAAATGACAAAGGTATTCCATTATGTGTATAAATTGTTCCCTTTGCTGTACTGAAACTTTTTATTATTTTATTCTTGGGATAAAGTTCATTTGATTTTGGAGTATAATCTTTGATGTAATGTTGGAGTTTACTTATTAATTTAGTATTTTTGCATCCATATTTATCAAGGATATTAGCCTGCAGTGAGTTTGGGAGGGTACCTTCCATTTTGATTATGTAGAACTATTTGAGAAGCATTGATATCCTCTTTTCTTTAAATATTTTGTACAACTCATCAGTGAAGCCATCTGGTCCAGGGCTTTTTTGTGTGTGTGTTGGGAGCCTTTATTACTGATTCAATCTCTTGCTTTATTGGTCTATTACGGTTTTCTATTTCTCCAAATTCAGTCTTATCATGTTGTATGTGTTCAGAAATTTATTTATTTTATGGATTTTTCAGTTTGGTGCCGTGCAATTGTTAATCATAATCTTTCTTTTTTGCTTCTGTAGTATCAGTTGTAATGTTTCCTTTATTTGTCTTATATTTACAAACTTAAGTCTTTCTTTTTCTTACTTATTTGGTTATTTCTTGTTCTTTTTTAGCCTAGCAAATGGTTTGTTCATTTTGTGTATCTTTAAAAAAAAAAAAACTCATCCTTTCGTTTTATTGATCTGTATTGTTTTCTTTTTTGTGCTTTCAAGTTTGCTTATTTCTTCTTTCTGATCTTTATTTTTTGTTCTGTTAACTTTGGTGTGAGGGTATGCAGCCTGGCAGTATGAAGCAGTTATCTGGATGCCATGTTGATTACTCACTTGAGCCAGCTGACACATGCCTTAGATGCCAGGGCTCTGTGGATATATCTGCAGAACATGGGAAATATCTTGACCCTGGCTAGGTCATGTGATGCTTGTTCTATATAATGTTTATGGCTTACACATTATCCTCTTTGAAACATACTCAGACAGCCTTCTTCAGAGTTGCAGAGGAACAGCATAAGTAAACTGGCTTGACCTATGACACATAACAGGATCACACATGATAGTAACAATGTCAAAAAATGTCTACAGTAAAGCCCTTATCTCTTACTGTAGAATTTCAACTGTATCTTTGAAAACTTCCAAAACAGCTCACTGTGTCTGGTAAAATGTCTAAATAAAGAAGCTCAGCATGACTGTGCAGCACAGCTTGTCTGTGTTCACCTGCATCTCTGCTTCTGCATTTTCTTTTTTTTTTCTCTAACTCTTTCCTTCACAGGACCAAGCCCCAAGGGTGGATGCTGACAGACTGGTGCCAAAAACCCAGGAATCCCCAGGATCTATTCCTGGGACATCTGGACCTCACCACCTCCCTCAAACTTCATGACTTGTGGACTTCCCATAACCTTGGCATGCTTGTTGTTTGTGTGAGTGAATGAAAGTTTTGTGGCTACACAACAGTCTTACTATGGAGTCTGATTGAGTCCTCACCTGCAATTTCATGGAGATTCTCATATGGCCTTATGGTAAAATCAGATGTTGGGGGTCTCATAGCCTCACTGCACATTTGATCCAGTGGCAAATTTATAGCCAATCACCAGAGTCAAGAGACTCTTAAAAGTTCCTCCAGGGATGCAGCCAGATGGACACCTGATTGCTTTTCTCCCCAGAGAGATTTCCCTTTGTTTGCCTTTGCCTGAGTCCTTCACACAACAAAGGTAACACAAGTTTCATCTCCACATCAAGCAGTAAGTAAGGGACTGAGCAGTCTCTCTGTCCCCAGTGGCTTGGCTCTAGATTCCTGTATTATGCCTACTTTTGCTTTCACTTCAACTGAGATTAAAGTTCTTAAGAGAATTCTTAAGAAAAAGAAGAGACATGTTCCCTCTGCTTAGAGGGACAAGGAGTTAATTTAATGTTAGAACACATTGTCTCCCACAAGGCTGTGGAAGCTCTCAGCCATTGCTTACTACAATTTACTTTTAGAGAAGTTTACCAGACAGGTTATCATAGAGAAGACTTGGTCATAGAGCTGGTAAGACTTCTCATAGTTGTTTTCCATGAATCACCTTGTATTTGTCTCCTGAACCACTTAGGACAGCTGTTTTTGGCTCTTGCTTTATGCACAGACTAGAAGGCAGAGTCTTTCGAGAACTGTATGTAGTTTTCAGCCTATCCCCAAACCAGAAATCTGAACACATTTGAAATAGCTTTAAGGTAGCTGTGTTGCCATTTGATCCCAAAGATTAAAGACAAAATAATTTTTTTTTGAACTGGTGAAGAACTAGGTGGCTAACATATAGAACACCAGCATATTGAGACCCACACTCGCATATAGAGCTATAAGGTGCACCATTATCTCTACAGAGATCCCAGGATCTCAATATAAAAATATTGACTTTCTCCCGCGTGAACAGCTCATAGAAATGGACTTTGTTTTTTGCTAGCATACGCACAATATTCTGTTATATCTAACACTACATCTAAAATGTTACAAGAAATTGATTCTTCATGCCCCTAGTATCCCTCAAAAGGGCTCCCTCCAAATTGAAGACTGGGACAAAATTGATATTTTCCTACATAAAGAGCCTCACACTCCTATTGAAATACTTCATGCCTGGCACTTATATCGTAATGCTATATTTCTGTTCAGAACTCCTCCCACATTAATGTCAGAAAGAAATCTGTCCCAAGAAAAGGGAGGGTTAACTCCTAATCCCTCAGCTCCCCTTTGTCCTCCATTTCCTCTTCCTTCAAATACACCTTTTGTGCCCTTTGTTGACTCTCTTTTGGCACCCTCTACTACTATTCTTCCATTTAAGGCCATAAAGAACATTAAACTTAAGGAATATATTATCACAGATTATATAGAAAAACAAAATAATCCTTCCTCCAAATGTAAATGCTGTGGTAAAGGCTTTCACTGGACTAATGGGTGCTGCTCCTTCACTGATGTGTCAGGAAACCTGATACCAGACACATCACCAGCCCAAGACCCAAGGTGATCTCACTCTCATTCCAATCCAACCCAGTAACAAAAGAGAGCTCCAATCAAACAACTGGCTAAGAAATTTATAACTCTGTTCATGCTACAGCTGAGAATGTTGGCATAAATTTAATTGCCCAAGAGGATGTTTCTTTAAGTTTTCCAGGAAAGGTCTCCCTAGTAAATAGTCAGCAATGAAGATCTCTAAAAAACAGACATACTTGAAAATTAAAACTTAGAAGAAACTTAAAAACAAAAGACAGCCTATGGTGAGCTTGCAGTCCTGTTCCCATAGCAACTCTACAACTCTTAATGACCTTGTAGATCTGATAACAGCTTAACAACTCTGTGCTTGCTGAATTAAGTCTTTCTCATCCTTAGAGTTCTTGGAGCATTTTGTGCATGGTCATTTGCTTTGATTGATGCCTTCTAATAGGTTTTCAAATGATTAAAATCTTAAACTTTTATTAATAAGAGGATAAATTTATAATAAGTAAAAAATTCTGATAAATATTTATAATCCTACATATGAAGTTAGATTTCCCAGGCTAGGTAAAAGAATAAAAAATAGGCTTTGACAAGTCTAAAATTATCCCTAAAATGACAAACAAAATCTAATTAATCAGAAGTAACAACTATCTCCAAAGACAAATTTATAAAGAAATAAAAACAAGGTAAAAAGAAAACAGTAAAAAGACCTTTGCACTACTGAGAAAATTAAAGAAACCAAATGCAGTTGGAACATTATAAATTGAGGATATAACTGAGGAGAGAACAGGTGAGAAAAACAGATAAGCACCAAATCAGAAGGGTCTTGTATGATCTGAGTTTGTTTTTATGTTAAAAGAAGCCAGAGACTACATGTTGTTATACGCCTATATATACTTGGAGCCATATAATATGAAAAGACAGTTAGATTTGGGAAAAAGGAGAGATGTTAGAATTATGTGAAACATTTAGGCTACAGATGAACTGTTTCGTACACTCCTAATGCAATAATTGAATCAAAATACCAAATATGAGGTCCAGATTTTTTTTTTGGAGAGGTTTTTGCTATAGGGTGTGTGCACTCACCAGACAGAGAGAGACAGAGAGACGGAAAGTGAGAAATCAACCCCCAGGGAGGATTGCTATGCCGCAATCCCTTCTCCTCTATTCTCATGCACCCAGCATGAGTTTAAGCCACTAGGTATGGGACTCAAACCACGGTCAACTGCATGGGAGTCTAGCGACATAGCCATTACTCTGACTGCTGGTCCCAGGTCTAGAATATTTTTATAAGCTCCATAGGTGATTCTGATATAGCCAGAGTTGAGAATCTCTAATTCGGTTTCTTCCTATTTTCAATTACTTCTCGCATGAGTATTCCTAGGCATTGTTAAAGTTGTGTTTAACAGATTCCAACCCTACTGGAGGGAAATGTAATCCTATTGATTGGGGGGGGGGCATTCATATACATTAGGAATACTTCATTTTTCCAGGAACGAAACGATAATGCCCATCCCTCGGTTTTTTTTTTTTTTTTTTACTTTTTTACTTTTTTAAATTTATTTTTTGACAGGGAAGAAGAGCAAAGGAGACAGGAAGGTGGACAGAAAGACAAATAGAGAAAAAATTTTGACAATATCTCCATGTTGTCATTCTCTTGCCCAAGCCTCCCAGTTAACTAGGACTATAGGCACAAACCACCACCCAATCCGTTCTAGGTTGGGCCAGGAACCAAACTCAGGTCTCCCAGGTGCCCAAACTCAGGCTTCTCATGTGTTACAGCCACTGCACAGTGGTTCCCTCCTGCTTGTGCCAGTGTAGCTGGGCAACCAATGGCTAGAAATTAAGGTCTATAGCTTTTCCAGGGTCAAGAAATATCCTGGAAGAGGTATACAGTTACTTATATAATTATCTTATTAAATCACTTTGTATTTTTCAAACAATAGCTGAAAAACAACATGTAAAGGATGTAACTTTAGGGGAAAAAATTGAAAGCCCTTCATCCAGCTGGCAGTTGTTTCGGTATGGCCTAAATTTGTTTTATGTGTAATAGAAAAAACATTATGCTGTTATTTGTTTTCTTAATTATGGACCCTTTGATCAGAGTTAATTTTGTGTGGTTGGAGATACAGATAAAACGGATCTAGGGAAATGCATCTGGCAAGAATGAAAAATTCTTTCACAACAGAGAAGCTCTGCCACAAACCTGCATTTTGTGAGCCTATGACCTTTATGCTAAATCCCGCATGTTTTTTCCTTAGTTAATTTCACTTGTACCTTGGTGACTACTTTACAGAATGATCTATACACTTGAACTTTTTCATTTAATTGCCATGGAAATTTGATAATTTCATCCTAAAGGAGGGTAGAAGCAAACTCAGGAAGAGCTCCGATTACTGAAAACTGGAAAAAATTAATCTTGATTAAAGCACTTCCCCCATGAAAATGGGACCTCCTGAACTTTGTAAGGGCTGATTACTGGAGGCCATCCTTTGGGGACTGTATAAATGAAGTTCTTCTAGAATTTCCATGGAATATTGAAGTGAAAGAGTGAAGACATCAAACAAGACCTTTAAAGGTATAATTTAGTGAAATGTTGGCAGCAACTTATTTCAGTTCCTCTCTAAAATAAAGTGGCAAGATATGCAAGCTACTTTCCCAATCCATGACTGTTGTAAGGAATGTTTGTCAGCTGTCATCGCCAATAAAATTTTACATGCAGAAAATAAAAATGAACCTGGAGAATCTCAAGAGATTCATTGTTCACTTTGGGGAAAAAAAAAGCATAGCACATATTAATCATTAGGAAACTGGGAGGTTTCTTTGCTTCACTAAATGATTTCAAACTTAAGAACTGGGAGAAAAAAATTTACAAAGATTAGATTACTTACAATTTCTGTTGTTTTATGAATATTCATCTTTACTACATAAATCAGCAAATGTAGCTTCAAGTGTCTTACAACATTAACTCAATATTATAAACTTGTTGTTTTACATATGATACAAAAAAATCTATTGAAGTGCACTGCATGGGTCTCAATGCTGAAGTTACCTGATTTCTTTGATTGGAAACGTGTCCTCTTTGATTTACAGGCAGTGCAAGTACAGGAAATAAACAGTTGTAATGTCTGGAATCATTGTAGATAATGCTTCCATGATTCAAACCTCTATTCAAATTGCATTTTTTAATTTCAGGATCTGGCATGAGTGGCAAGAAAACTTCTATTTCAGTACCAATTATGTGATTTTTCCATCATGTTCTTTCCAGAAAATTTGAAGCTCTACACTACTCTCATCAAGTTTTATTAATAAATGTAAATATGAACTTCATATACTGTAAACATTTTATGCACAGAATAACAACACCTCCATTTGAATATATTGTTGTTATTGACTTCAGATCCCCAATAAGTTGAAAGTTTTTTGTATAAATTCATTCAAAATGGGAATGGGGAGGCAGGAAAAGCAACAAAATTCAGGCGTTTTACACATGGCCAGTTATCATGGGATGTTTCTTAAAAAAAAAAATTGAACGTTACTTTGTAACATGCATCTATGGTGAACAAAATGTTAGTAGAACTAACTGAGTATTTGAACCAAGAATTGTCCTATGGGAAAAGAGAACTGAAAAAACCTAACATGCATTTTTCTTCTTATCTGTGTTTTCAGAAAGTATGTGACTTTTTTAAAGACAGTTTTGCTATTGGGTGCATACACTCACCAGAGAGACAGAAAGTGAGAAATCACTCTGTATGGGGGACGGCCATGCTTCAATCCTTTCTCCTTTATTCTCCTCTCAGAATTTTGGGCATGCGCAAGCATGCATCCTATATGAGTTTCAAGCCTCCAGGTCTAGGACTCAAACCATGGTCAACCATGGGGGAGTACAACAACATAATCATCAGGTCATCAGCTGGTCCTAAGCATGCACATTTTCAGGAGAAAAAGAAAGTTTAGATTCACAGAACCTTAGGTTTTGAAGGGATCATAGAAGTAGAACCCACTTTCCTATTCTTTTTTTATGAAATATCTAATAGATGATCATAACGCTATATGTATTTTTTAAAGAGATTTTTGCTATAAGGTGCAAATGCTAACTAGTTGGGGGGATGGCCATGCTGCATTCTCTTCTCTTCTGTTCTCCTCTTGGGATTCTAGGCATACATGCACATACACTTGGTATGAATTTCAATCAGCTGGGTCTGGGACTCAAACTATGGTTGGCCATGTGGGAGTCTAGTGATGTAAATGTTAGGCCATCGGCTGGTCCCTACATGTATTTTTTTAAAGTTTATATCTTCTAGGGATCAACAGGTGGCATCGTGGTTAAAGGTGCTGGAATCTCACATGGCTGACTGTGGTTTGAATCCCGGATCTGGCAGCTTGCTCTCTTGCTTTCTCTTTCTAATTGTCTCTCTCCCACTCTTCCCTCTCTGGTCAAATTTAAATAAGAGAACAAGAATTTTAAAAAGAAGTTCATATCTTGTATGAGTGAGAGAAAGATATAACCTTGAGAAGGATCTTGACACTGTTATCCACACTCAGCCTTCAGCAGCCCTGCATTGGGGCAAATGTGTGCCTGGTGTACTCAGAGATATCTCCAGACTTGAGCCAGGAGCATTTCCTCTATGAGACTGTCTTTCAGAGTATCACATTTTACTGTGAACCACTGCCTGGCCCCTTTAGCTCTACTTTGACATTATTCCAGTTGATTAGGTCAATTTCTAAGGCAGCTCATTTGATAGTATTGCATCTTTATATTCAGAAGTTCTTGTACTGACATAAATTAATTTCATGGTATTGCTTACTCAGTTTATCTCAGTGTTTGATGATGAGTTTTGCACAATCCAAAGAAAATATGAGTAATTGAAAAAATTCAAGTGACAACAGAAGTGGATTAGAGTGGGACCAGCAGATGGCGTAATGGTTACATCACTGGACTCCCACGTAGTTGACCATGGTTCAAGTCCCAGACTCAGTGGTTTAAACTCACTCTGGGCATGTATGAATGCGTGCCCAAGATCCTGTGAGGAGAATGAAGGAGAACGGATTGTGGAATGACCATCCCCCCTGAGTGGTGATTTCTCACTTTCTGTCTGTGTCTTTATCTGGTGAGCACAAACACCCAATAGCAAAAATAAAGAAAGAAAGAAAGAAAGAAAGAAAGAAAGAAAGAAAGAAAGAAAGAAAGAAAGAAAGAAAGAAAGGGAACAGAGTACATTTATTTGCTAAGTGTGCATATATTCTAAGAATAATTGATTGATACAACACAAAGGAAGCATAGACAGAATATTGGAGAAAACAAAGCCCAAAGATGTTAGTGACTTGCTCAAATGAAGTACAAGAGGGCATGGTTAAAAAGGAAAATATCTAGGTAAAGCTCTCTTTGAACAACATAAGATTGACATCTCTTGGTGAAGACATTAATAAAAGACAAAATAAACCCCAGGAAAGGAAAAAACTTCACAAGAAGCCAGCTCTCAATATTTCTTCTCTCTTTTTATTTATGATATGCCAATACAAAATGTATTATACTGTAGAAATAAAGATGATAACAAATGATCACTCTACAAGCCAAATCAACATATATGTTATAGAATCAGACACCATGGAAACTGCCACTCTGAATTACTATGGAGAGATATAACAGGACTTCAGAACTTTCACTGTTTTGTGGATAAGGTGGTAAATGGAAGTATGTCCATAGGTTTTGACTAACTGAAACAACTAATTATTTGATTTTCTTTAATTTCAATCTAGACTCTTGAGTATGTTTCAAAGATGATCTCTGTCAATCACATTTGTTTCCCAAGAGACATCCCTTGTGTTGTTTCTACCTAATTCTTTTTTTTTTAATGCTTTTGTTCACAAGCAATCTAAAATTAAATGAAGTTCATAAGAGCAAACAGTTTTAGAGACTACAGTACCTATTTGGAACAATGATAATCCTGATCTGTAAAGTAAGTGTGTGTGTGCGTGTGTATATATATATATATACACCAGAGAGACAGAGAGAGACAGAGAGACAGAAAGTGAGAAATCACCCACCAGATAGGATGGTCACACCATGCTCCCTTCTTAATTCTCCTCTCAAGTGTTTAGGAGCTCATGAATATGCCCCCACCATGAGTTTTAAGCCACTGGGTCCAAGACTTAAACCGCAGTCAATTACATGGGAGTCTAGCAATGTAACCATTACACCACCTGCTGGTACCAATAAGTACATTTTTTACATTGATATATTTATTTCTGTTGGCCTATCCCTTCCATTGGATAAATATTACCCAGGAAAAAGAGTGGTCTAACAAGTTGCAGATGATGTATGTTTTAAATACCTGATATCTGTTCAATCTCTCAATTAGATACCACCCTATGTATAATTTCTTAAAAAGTGACCACTTATTATAAGACATTATATAATTCATTTTATGAGGATTTTTTTAATTTTTATGTATATTACCAAATGTATTACACATATTTTTTAAATGTAAAGGCACATATTCTAGTTGGCCTTGAAACTATTTCATTAAAAAGAGTTACTCATAAAGACGATTTAGCCTTCAAGATTTCACATCATGTGGTCTGTCTGTTTAAAAAAAAATTAATGGTTTTCATTAATGAGTTAATTCCCATAGATATGACTTGTAAATTACAACATCTTCATGAGAGTAGAAAACTTATGTATAATAAAGGAGGGGCCAACAGGTGACATGGTGGTTAAGTCCCTGTACTCTCACATGGATGACCACAGGTCAAGTCCCAGACTCAGTGGCTTGAAAATCACATGGGGTACATATGCATGCATGCCCCAAAATCCCTACAAGAGAATGGAGGAGAAGGCATTGTGGTATGGCCATCTTCCCAGGGGGGTGTTTTATCACTTCCTTCTCTCTACTTCTCTCTGGCAAGTGCACACAACCTTTGGTAGAAACCTAAAATAAGTAAATAAGTGATAATAATATAAAATAAATCACAAATTAACAATAGTTGCAAGATTAAGTAACAACATTGGAATAGAAGAAGTATTATCCAGTAGTTATTCAAGAGCTACTATTTGCCAATTGTCCAAAATTTAGTCATCTATAGAATTAAATTTATAGGACTAGATAATATATATTGCAGTTTCTAGTTGCAGTATTTTATAATACTGGAAATGAGGTGGTCAATTAAATCATATACAAAATAATATTCCTCTTTTTAATATCTAATAAGTCAAGTTCTCCCATGATCATTCCTTATGATCTAAATAATTTTCTTTTATTATAAGATGAAATCTAAACTTTTTTGAGAGATTTTTGCTATAGAGTGCTTGTGCTTGCCAGAGAGACAGAGATAAACAGAGAGACAGAAAGTAAGAAATCATACCATGGGAGGATGGCCATGCTTCAATCCCTTCTCCTCCACTCTCCTTTTGGGATTTTGGGTATACATGTATTCGCTCCTGGTATGAGATTCAACTGCTGGATCTGAGACTTAAACCACAATTGGTCATTTGGGAAGCCAGTGTCTTATCCAATGCACAACTGCTGACTTTAAACATTAAGAGAGTACATTCACCTTTACTCAGGATAGGAGCAAATCTAATATATATTCTTAACACTGTAGAACTAGTTCCTTCTAAATGCTCTCATAAACAATACATATTTACAAACAAGGTAGCAATAACAATCCTTCTTAGTTCCATATTTTCAATTGTTTATGGACATTTGCCTATATTTTACCCATAAGAATCTTGTGAGGAAGGATTAGTAATATCATCTCCATCTGGTAAATGTATTAATTGAAACAGAGAACAGTTTAGTGCCTTGTCTCCTGCCACTAGTTAATGAAAGAAATAAGGCTTGTAGTAGATATGTTCATTTCTACTTCTTAGTGCTCTTCAGTATATCACTATCCAGCTTTGACTGTTGATAATGATGATGATAATAATGATAATTGAGTCAATCATCTGCCTAATAACAACCCCAAAATCTCAATGGCTTACAACACAAGTTTATTTCTCACCAGTGTTTCTAAGAATTCCTGAGTATTTCTATTAATTGAGATGTAAAACAAATGAAATGCTGGCTAGTATGAAAAATATTGGCTTAATAAATACATCTTATTAAATAGTGTAAATAACATTTAATAAGATATATTTGACTATGCAAATGTTTGAAGGTATTCCTTCCAAAACTCAGATGAAATATAATGGATAATGTGATAACACTAAGCAGTGGGACCTTCAAAAAGTTATTATTAGGTCATGAGAGCTCCTCCCCTCCTAAATGAGATTAAAGCTCCTATAAGAATCTCAATTGCCCTTTTATCTTCCTGCCATATGAGGACACAGCATTTCTCTTCTTCATAGGAGACTTCAACAAGCCACCATCTTGGAAGCAAAGAGCAGCCTTCACTTAACAACTTAACTTGCTAGTGCCTTGATCTTAGACTTCCCAGCCTCAAGAACTGTGAGAAATAAATTTCTGTTTTTTTAAAAATATATATACATTTTTCAGAATCAAGTCATTTGTTTTAAGACAACTAGTGTCTCATAGATTCATTTAATTTGGGAGCTAAAAATGTCTCCCTCATTTCACCATTAAGGAAATTGGGGTCTACAAGAAATTACTTTTTCACCATCAGGCAAATAGAGGCCACACACCTAAGTCTCCTGACTCTCAGTTAAAGCTAACTTAAAATAATAGTCATGCAAAGTTAAAATAATAACCATATTTAAATAATATTGCATCTACAAAGTTTTAATTAGTCTCTTAAAAGAATATAAATATTTTTATGAGGTAACACATTGCCAGTACACATTTATAATTCATAACTTAGAATAATTAAATCAGAAATTTGTCATTGATTACCAGGAAATAGCTAAGGATATGTTTAAAAGAAGTATAGACAAACAACAGATACAGAAATATGGATATGCTGTCAATATTGTTGATTAATATTAATTGAAGTGTTATAGCATTTTAATATATCTTTTTATCATTTGACATATAATGTGCATGGATTATTTTATAATTGAAGAAAGTTTTCATAAGATTTTAGAACATAGTAATAGCTTGCATTTGTTTAAAATCTTTTACCAAGTCATCTCAATTTACATTCCTAACTTGCAAAGATGAACGAAAATGAGTTATTTGATGCAAAGCTAAAAACAGAGGTATTTTAGAAAAAAAATCTTAGAAAAAAGCATCAGGCATTTAATATGTATGACTTTGTTAGAACATTAGATGACATGAATTATTGTCTTAGTTACATGAATTTGAGTAACAAGGATCTAATCACTACAAGATTTAATTTTCTTTTTAAGGTTTTTGCCATATTGTGTGTGCGCTTGCCGGAGAGAGACAGTGAGAGGGAAAGTGAGAAATCACCTCCCTCCTCAGGAAGGATGGCTACTCCATAGTACCTTCATTCTTCTCCTCAGATTTTGGGCACCCAAGCACAAGCACCTAGCATGATTTTCAAGCCACCAGGTCCAGGACTCGAACTAGAGTTGGACATGTGGGAGTCCAACATCTTAACCACTATGCCTCTTGCTGGCTTTACTAAATTTTTATTTGTTGAATTATGATAAAGATCCCTGCCATGTCAACCTCACAAGTTTGTTGTGTGGACTGCATAATTTAATGTGTTACATTATGGAAAAAAAATTGCTCAACAAGGTTAAGGTATGCCTTTGCATATTAGTATATATAAACTATTATCACCTGCATATTCATTAGTATATTTATATCAAAACTTGCCCTACTCCATAGATTATCAGTTTATTCACTTCCCAGAAGGCATGTAAAAGCCAAGAATTTATCTTACTGTGCTTAACTCCATAGCGATGAATTTCAAGAGCTACTATTTGGGTATCTTCTATGTATCAGGAGCAACAGTAGGTACTTTACAGATGTTACTCCTTCAACCTTGGTCTAACCCTGAGAGGTAGGTGTTATTTCCTATGTTATACATATGAAGAAATTGAAGACCAGGGAGTTTAAGTAAATTGCCCAAGGTCACACAGCTGGTAAATAGCAGAGGCAGGATTAATACCCAGGTTTGTCAGACACCAAGGCACTTTCCTTTATTTTGTGCTGTCTCTCAGAGATCATAGTCACCTAGTGGAGCAATGTTCGATTTCTTTTGGCATGAATACATGTTTCCAGACATTAATATGGAATAGAATAGCTTTTTTATTTAGCTCACTGGCTTTTTCAAACAAAATAAATTGTTCTCTTTTAAGGGCTGTTCTGTTGACCCTGTGTCTCTGTACTGAAGTCTTTTTTTCTAACTTGCCCTTTATGTAAGACTGAATGTTTTTGATTGGATTTATCGTATTCCAGAAATTTGGGGTCTTTTTTGAGTTTAAGTGTTTACAAGGACAGCCTTTTCCCCTGTATTTGATTGTCTCATTGACAGCAGCCAATATCTTCATGCATAGGAATGTATTTGCTTATAGGCACATAAGTAATTCATTTATAAAATTGAATTATCTGACTTGGGAGATTGTATGTTTTGATTGTGTAGCAGTCCTTCTGAAACTGACTTACAATTGATAAAAGCCAGATGGAAAGCGGAAACAGTCCATTTCATGACTCTTTAAATGTTTGAGCTTGTTAACCCTTGCACTTCACATTTTTTGGAGCTCAGTGGTAGGGTGGGAACAATTTGTTGGTGAGTTTTAAAATGCAAAATAGCCAGTAAGTGCTTATATCATTCTGTCTCAGGGTAAAGGAGTTTGGACTTGAGAAAAGTTTTAGGGACATTAATATTTCATCTTTAAATCCTTGTTTGTTGTTTCTTATTTTCTTTTTGTATTTATTTTTTCACAAAATGGCGTTTAATGTATATATCATTTGTGCTAGTTCTTCTTATAGGGGAAAGAGCTGATTCTTAATATTATCACAGTATCTTACTATATTAACATATATTCTGTATGTTATTTGTTCAAGTGCAGCACATAAACATAATTCTTAAGGCGTTTTTCACTTTCTTAAATAATAATTTAAATGTCAGGTAATATCCTAAACACTTTTATGGAGCATAAATTAATTTGCACAGAAATATTCTTAAAACAGTATTATCATTGACACTCTTAATTTTTTAGACTAAGGTAACTGAAACTTGGAGAGTTTACACAACTTTCTCCTGGTCACAAAACTAATAAGTGGTGAAACCAGAATTTGAAATCAGGATACCTGGCTTCGAATTCTGTACTCTAAACCACTGTCTTAGTATTGATTTTTTACTTATTAAGAAAATAATTTAACCTGATGTTATAATAAGCACCACACAAAGAAAACAGATACTTTATCCATATGTTTATTTATGTTCCTGTCTTTATGATAGAAAGTGCATGTGTGTGCATAAGAGAGAAAGAAAGATAAAGCACCCTTGAAAATGTCTCATCCTGCTATTGCATGCACACGTGCCTGGTGTGAGTTCAAACCACTGGGTCTGAGACTCGAGCCGTAGTTGACTACATGGGAGTCCAGCAACATAGCCATTATGCCAACTGCTGGTCCCTTGATTATAAACAAATCTTCACAGCAGTATTCTGAGGTACGTAGTATTAATCAACCCTTCAAAAAATCTTCTAAAAAAATGGGGTGCAAGATATAAGCATGTCAGTGAGGAGAAGGAGGATGAAACAAGAGATGAGAAAGGACCAAAGCCATCCCAAAGTTAAAACAAATCCTATATCAATGTTGTAAATATGGCAAGAGTAACTAGATTTAGTTTGTTACCCCCAAGTTGTTTGAACCTGAATCTCCTTACCATCTCATGAAATGAGGACAGTTAGACCAAAATCAATTTTTCCCTATGTCAACCTTTCATAAACTTAATTTTAAGTTTTGATATTTATCAAAAAAAATTACACATAGATGCAAATTATTTCTGGGAAGAGTATTCAAAGCATTTGTAACAATAGCTAATGCGTGCCAGGTATTTTCCTAAATTCTTTACATATATTATCTTACTTAGTCACTAAAACACTATTGGACCATTATCATTATAATCATCCCCATTTACAGATGAAGAAATTGAAGCACAACAGGGTATAAAACTTACCAGATGTACCATAGGTAGTAAGTTTGGTAGAACTGAAATTTAACCCACAGAGATGAATGAAAGTCTGTGATCCCAACCACAGCCTTATACTGTTTCTCTTGCGAATCTTGAAATCTGTCTATTCTTTTTTTTTTTTTTTTGAGAGGTTTTTGATATAGGGAGGACATGTTCTCCAGAAAGACAGAGAAAAAGAGAAAGAAAGAAAGTGAGAAATCACTCCCCAGGAGAGATGGCCACGCCACAATCCCCTCTCCTCCATTCTCCTCTCAGGATCTTGGACATGCAAGCACACACACCCAGTGTGAGTTTAAGCCACCAGATCCAGGACTTGAACCATGGTCAGCTACATGGGAGTCCAGCCACATAGCCATTACATCAACTGCTGATCCCTCTCTCTGTCTATTCTAAACACTCAGATCTTCTGTTGCTAAATAAAGTACCTTCTCAACCCAGGGTCTTTGGAAATAATGTTTGCTCTTCCTGGAATGCTTTATCCTATTTTTTTTTTTTTTTGACTAATTCTGCTTATTTTTAAGATTTCAACAGAAATGTCACTTTTCTTTTGTCCTTCTCTAACTTCTCGATCTTGATCATCTGTCCCTTTTATGTACTATCATAGGACCCTGTACTTGATTCCTTCCTAGAATTTCTCATGGTTGTAATACATATTATTATATTTATTACTTATATATAGTAGGTTCAATGAATGTGATATATGCATTATTATTTATATAGCATAAATTTAATGCACATTAAATTTGATATATTTCCTTACCATGTAAGCTGCATAAGCCCAGGAATTTTGATTTGTTTACAGCGAATTCACAGTGCCTAGAATGTTGCCAGGTACATCCCAGGTGCTCACAATATTTGCTGAATAAATAAGTAAACATATAAATACATGTTTGTAGACACTGTCTATGTGTTTAAAGAAGGGATTGATACATTTTTAGTTGGAGAAAATATTCCTGGTGATAGTAATTACCTAGGTGCACAGGCAGACCCGGCATATATAGAGTTAAAGTGGGCAAACTTGGTGAAAAGGTACTGGCTCAACATCATTACCAAAAATATCTCCCACATTCCTTGTAATAGGGCCAGACACTTATTCACTGAAAAGTCATACTATTTTTACTTGGATTTATATTCTTC
This sequence comes from Tupaia belangeri chinensis, assembly GCF_000334495.1. Taxonomy (NCBI): domain Eukaryota; kingdom Metazoa; phylum Chordata; class Mammalia; order Scandentia; family Tupaiidae; genus Tupaia; species Tupaia belangeri. Next base: position 325,998 of record NW_006159464.1, on the reverse strand, counting down.
AGAGCATCTGTGCCTGCTTACTGAGAACAAGGTCTGCTAAAAAATTAGGTGGGAGACATTGTATATCCCCACTTAATATATGTCAAATGTCTGCACTCTATGGCAGAAATTGAAAGATTGGAGGATATAGAAGCACAGAGAACAGTGTGAGAAGAGGGTGGGAGGTGGAAAGGGTGAAAGGAAAGGAATCAAAAAGAAAAATAGAGAGACAAGACATCTAAGGGACATAGAAATGGAAAATTATCTGTTTATGATAACATGTATGATAATATCTTTAACTAGACTGGCGTGTAGTGTATTTATTCTGGGAAACTTCACTGTACAAGCTGTGGTGATATACAGTGATAGAATGTATAAAATTAAAAAAAATAGAATTAGGTACAAAATAGATGCATATCAATTAGGAGGAGGGAGACAAAAAAGATCAAAAGTGACTAAAGATAAAAAAAAAAAATCCCAAAGATAAAATAGTCATCCTGTCATAAACCATATTTATGGCACTATTTTGTTTATCTGTCCCTGTTAGAAGAACCTATACTGCTCCACACAGAGTAGTTGCTAAGAGGGTCAGCAGGTGACATGGTGGTTAAGGTGCTGGATACTCCCACCTGGCTGACTACTGTTCGAATCCTGGACCTGGAGGCTTGCTTTCTCACTCCCCTCCCCCTCATCTGTGTGTGTGTGTGTGTGTGTGTGTGTGTGTGTGTGTGTGTCTGGTCCAATCAAAATAAATAAGTGAATAAGTAAAATTAAAATAAATTATTCTTTTAAAAAAAGAATAGTTGCTAAAAAAGAAGCTATTGTTTGGTCTGATTGTCTTCATAATTTTTGGTCACCAAAGAAGTAGTTTCAAAATCACAGTGCTACCAGCTTGGATTTCATTGTAAAATTGATATAGAGTGAATGTTTATAATAATTAGAATACAGTCAAAGTGGAAATGTTATAATTTGTTTTCAAATCAATATTTATTTGTAAGTATGGTAAATTTCTTTTAGCAAGTTTAAATGTCACCAAATGACAGAATCTGTTTACAAATGAGAGTGTACTAGTCTTATTCTAAATAGAAATTCTTTTTATTATATTTTACCATATTTTTTTCTCTTTAAATATTTATTATAATTTATTATTTACATATAATGATTACATATCTTTATAGGGTAAAGAATGGCCTTTAAAAAGCATGTATATGGTATGTAATAAACAAATTGAGGATATAAATATTCACCACATTCAACATTAACATTACACTATGTTGTGAACATTTGAAACGCCCTCCAATGTTTTTTTGCAAGTATATACAGAATTGTCTATGACATTCTTTATTGTGACATACAGTTCTAAAGAAAAAACATACCGGTTACAAATCAGGCAACAAAAGATCTCTTAAATTAAAAAAAGATGATCTTAACACAGCCAATGAAAGAAGAATTTATAATATCCATGTAGAGGACTATGGGAGATTAAAGTTTATAATCTGAAAAATAATTCGTGGGTATCTATTATTGGTCTAGTCAGAGATAGGTAAAGTTGTACATAACAGCAGCACATTAGGAAGAGATAGAAAAAGAACACTTTTACTGACATATTGTGAGTTCTTGTACACCACAGTGTTGTACTGTGAATAAAGAACTAAGTCCTCAGGGACCAGCGGATTGCATAGTGGTTAAGGTGCTGAAATTCCACCTGGCCAGCCACAGTTCGAGTCCTGGACTGAGTGGATTGAAACTCACTCCAGGCACAAGTGCATGTGTGCTCAAAATCCTGCAAGGAGAATGGAGTTAAAGGGACTGTGGCATGGCCATATCCCTGGGTGGTGATTCATCACTTTCAGTCTCTCTGGTGAGCACGTGTGCCCTCCTATAGTGAAAATCTCTCTTAAAAAAATGTAAGTCCTCAAAAGAGCAAAAACAAAACAAAATTGGAAAGAGATCTTTAAAAGTGAAGATATGACAAAGCCAGTGATTTGGTGATTTATAGGGTTTTTAAAATTCTTGATTCTAGCCTTTTTAAAATTCATTCCAAAGAAAGACTCAACTACTTATAACATTTTGAACTTTTGCCCTATTATCTATTTTTAGACAATGAGTAATAAATAATGGTTATAATAAATATATAAATGGAAATCTGTGGAGACAATTATCTATCACATAACTGGTGAATTATTATTTAACCTTTTGTGTGTAATATAGTTGAAGCTAAAGTTTTAGTCTTTTAATTAGGAAATTTAGTCTTGGCATTTGATATAATAATTGATATGTGTAGACTTACCCTTTTTTCCTAATTGTTTTATGTTCTCCTACTTGTATTTGTCCCCTTTAGCTTTCTTGGTGTAGTAGTCCCTTAAGCATTTTCTGAAGAGATGACTTCGTTTTGGTGAACTTTTTCAGCATTTAATCATCTGGGAATTATTTTATTTCTCCTTCCCATTTGAAAGATAATCTTGCCAGATACAGCATGTTTGGCTGGAGGGACTTTTTTTTCAGAGTTTTAAATGTGTCTTCCCATTCTTTACTTGCCTGCTTTGTTTCAATTGAAAGAGCCATGTTAGTCTAACAGAGTAACCTTTGTAAGTAACTTTGTTTTTCTCTCTTGCCAATTTTAGAATATTGTCTTTTTATTTAATTTTTGCCAATTTGGCTATGATGTGCCTTGGAGAGGATATTCTTTTGTTATATCTATTTAGTGTTCTTTGTATCGTCTAGATTTGGATGTCCTCAGGCCTCTCTAAATTTGGAAAATGTTAAGCAAATATATTATGAAAGATGTTTTCTGTGCCTTTACCTGTCTCTGCCTTTTGGAATATCTATTATGCAGATATTCAACTGTTTAATGGTTTCTAGAATTTCTTGTATATTGTCCTCATTTTTAATGGTTATTCTCTTATTCTCTTAGGTTGCTTGAATTAAATCAGAGATGTTGTCTTCAAGGTCAGAAATTCTTTCTAATCTGTTGGTCTCAGCTGTTGATACTTTTAAGGGAGTTTTTTTTATTTTATCATACACTTTATCTCTAGTAATTCTGTGTGATTATTTCTCAGTGTGTCTTTTTCTTTATGGAGTTTCTTCTCCAAGTCACGGAAGGATTTTTCTCACCTTTTGGGTTTGGTTCTCTGATTTTTTATTTATTTATTTATTTTGAATCTTGCTGAGTTTTGTTACCATGAGTACTCTGTAAATTCTTTTTTCTGACATTTCTGCACTGTCTTGTGTTTTTTTTTGTTTTATTTTTTGGAGAGGTTTTCACTATAGGCGCGTGCGCGCGCCAGACAGAGAGAGACATAGAGACAGAAAGTGAGAAATCACCCCCCAGGGGGGATGGTCACGCCGCAATCCCTTCTCCTCTATTCTCCTCTCAGGATCTTGGGCACGCACGCACATGCGCCCGGCGTGAGTTTTAAGCCACCGGGTCCGGGATGAGAACTGAGGTCGACTACGTGGGAGTCCAGTGACATAGCCATTACGCTAACTGCTGGTTCCCCTGTCTTGTGTTTTAAACATTGTTTGTGAAGTGATGATCCCTTGAAGGGGAGGAGCTTTTTTATTTTCTCCTATTTCTTGGGACTTTGCTTTGTTTTTCAGTCATTTGGTGATATACTCACTTCATCCTACTTCTTTGGAGTATGTTTCTATAGTGGTGTGCTTCTGCTCTTCTCTATGATATGCATAAGCCAATTTTTCTGTGCCAATTTTCCTCCTCTACCATGGGTGAATGTTTGGAATCCATGGTAAGAGTTTGGGGCTCAGGTTTTCAGAGTGAAATTTCTCTAGTTTTACTGCTAAGGGAGTTTAAGGGGAAGAGTTCCTCCAGAGTCTCCTATTTTCAGGTTCTTGGATCTTGTATGCCCAAACATAACTGTTCCAAATGTGGATGGAGGTTGAGCTGACAGGTAGATTGTAAAGTGGTAAATCAAGTGCACCATGCATGCCAGAGAGCCCCTCCTCCCCTCCTGCCTGGCAGCAGGCTGGGTGGGTGTTACCACCAATGAGCTCAAGCTGTGTGGCTTGGCTTGGGTCTGCCTCTTGTCCCTCCTATCTCAAGGATTTCAGGGTCTCCCTGTTACTCCTTCTGTCTCTGGGATTGTACAAACCATGTATTGGTTCTTTTTTTTTTTTTTTTGAGAGATTTTCACTGTAGGGCGCGTGCGCTCGCCAGACAGACAGAGAGACATAGAGACAGAAAGCGAGAAATCACCCCCCAGGGGGGATGGCCATGCCGCAATCCCTTCTCCTCCATTCTCCTTTTGGGATCCTGGGCACGCACGCACACGCGCCCGGCGTGAGATTTACG
>NW_006159464.1:317651-321654 GCF_000334495.1 Tupaia belangeri chinensis | reverse complement strand
GGGAGTCCAGCAACATAGCCATTACGCTAACTGCTGGTTCCCACCATGTATTGGTTCTTGAAGGCTGGAGAGCCTCTCCTCCCCCATAGCAGGCTGGGCAGGAGTCCCTGCTAATGAGTTCAAACTGAGCAGTTTACCTGGGCCTGCCTGTTGGTCCTTGTAATCTCCAGGATTGCAGAGTCTCCTGTTACTCCTTCTATATCTCAACTAAAATTCTTTTGAAAGTAAGTTACTGAAAACACTGACTAAAATAGATAATTAAATTACTGTAAAGTGGTCAAATATTTAATAATGTTGGAGAGTAAAAAACAGTAAATTCTGGCATATTTTGCAAATGATTTAAGATAGAGCTTCCTAAAATAATCCTTTGTTTAATTTCCACCTGAAACTTAATACCAAATGTCAAAAAATATAATTAAATATCTAGATAGCATTTATAATATGTTTGACAATTCACAGAATTCTTTCATGTTTATTGACTAATTAAAGTTAAATTGCCATATATGACAGACCCAGCTGCAGGTCTTTGGTGAGCCAGGGACTCTGAGGCAGGGACGTCGCTGCCCCCTCATCTCACCTGCAGACCTCCAGCCCAAGCCCTCACCCCCTAGGTAGGTAGCTAGTATTTTCTACTTTTGATTTTGGAGCTTCTTTATTCTCTTGTTAATTTTCAGGTCTTCCCCCTTTCAGAGTCTGTCCTGTCCCCAGCAGCAGGCCACAGACCCAGCTGCAGGTCTTTGGCGAATGCATGGCATGCGATTTTTTCTTTATTTCTCTGTGTTTTGTTTTTGTTCTTTTGGTGTTTCACCTAATATCCTCTCCTCTTCATCTTCCACCCTGACAGAGGTACTGGACAGGTTTATAATCAGATATCTGAAATTCCCTAGTAACATAACTTTCTCTGGGATCTTCCCTTGTACTGATCCTCCTGAGAAAAATGAGATATTGCTTTTCAGACAGCTCAGTAGAGTACCCCTCTTGATACCACATTGCTAAAAGCAACAGAAGAGAGAACTTCAGCAAACATTAATTAGCAACAAAAGGGAAACTCACTCCTAGTTGGAGAAGCATTCCCATAAGAGTTATTCAAAGTGAATACATCTTCCAATGGCTAGAAGTAGAAGAAGAGCCTCCATTATGAATAAACAAAGAAATACATCTCCATGAAAGATACAAAGTAACTCCCCTCCATCTTTTGTGCTAATGGACGATGTCACCAAAATATCAGACAAAGAATTTTGAACATTTATGGTGAACAAATTCTTTGACTTGGAACAGAGAAGAGACAATGAACTACAGGAGATGAGGAAGTCATTCCAAGACATGTAAGAAGAAATGGACACTCTGAAAAAGAACCAGATGGAGCTATAAGAGATAAAGTCTGGAATAGAGGAAATCAAAAACTCCCTTGAAAGTATTAAAAGTCTATTAGAGGGACCAGCAGCTAGCGTAATGGCTATGTCACTGGACTCCCACGTAGTTGACCACGGTTCACATCCTGGACCCGGTGGCTTAAACTCACGCTGGGCATGTGCGCATGCGTGCCCAAGATCCCAAGAGGAGAATGGAGGAGAAGGGATTTCAGCATGGCCATCCCCCCTGGGGGGTGATTTCTCGCTTTCTATCTCTCTATCTGTCTGGCAAGCGCACGCACTCTATAGCAAAAACCTCTTAAAAAAAAAGTTGATTAGACCCTGCTGAAGATCGAATCTCTGATGTAGAAGATAAAACTTCTGATCTAGAAAAATCACCAAAAAGATAGAGAAAATAACAACAAAACATGAGGATAATATACGAGAAATACTAGATTCCATAAGACACCCAAATATCAGAATAATTGGCATCCCAGAAGGTGAAGAAACTAATAACAGCATGGAAAATCTATTCCATGAAATCCTGGAAGAAAATTTCCCAAGTCTAGAGAGGCACTCAAGCATCAAGACACAAGAAATACAAAGAACCCCAGTTAGAATCAACCCCAGAAGATCTTCTCCAAGGCACATCGTAGCCAGACTATCCAAGACCACAGATAAAGATATGATACTAAAACTGACAAGAGAGAAACGAGAAGTGACATACAAAGGTCATCCCATCAGGCTAACTCCAGACCTCTCAATGGAAACAATGCAAGCAAGGAAAGAATGTGAAGATGTATTGAAAGTGTTTAGAGAGAAACAATTTCAACCAAGATTAATGTACCCTGCAAGATTATCCTTCATATGGGAAAAAAAGATTAAAATCTTCTCAGACAAACAAGACCTGAAAGAATTAGCCAGCACCAGACCGGCTCTTCAAGAAACCCTGAAGAAAGTACTGTTCCAGGAAAACTAAAGAGCTAACAGACAGAAACAAAGGAATAAAAGACTGCTGTGACAATGGCCAATTTAAACTTCGGGACAGATCCAGTTACATCAGTAATAACACTGAATGTGAATGGATTAAATTCTCCAATCAAGAGACACAAACTGGCCAAATGGATAAAAAAAAAACAGAGACCTTCTATCTGTTGCCTACAGGAAACCCACCTCATCGATAAAGACATACATAGACTGAAAGTGAAGGTTTGGAAAATGGTTTTCCATGCAAATGGGAACCATAAAAGAGCTGGAGATGCGATACTAATTTCTGACAAAATAGGCTTTAAAACAAATACTGTTCGAAGAGACAAAGAAGGGCACTATATTGTAGTAAAAGGATCAATAGATCAAGAAGATATAACTCTTATAAATATCTGTGCACCTAACACAGGAGCACCCAAATATGTGAAGGAAAGACACTTAGATATAAAAGGCGAGATAGACTTCAATACACTAATTGTTGGTAAACTCAACACTGCACTATCCCCTCGGGACAGATCCTCTAGACAAAAAATAGATAAAGAGATAAAGGATCTGAATGATACCATAAATGAAATAAACTTAACAGACATCTATAGAGCTTTCCATCAAAAAACTACGAGATACACCTTTTTTCTCACCCCCACATCGAACCTTTTCGAAGATTGACCACATCATAGGGAACAAAGCAAGCCTCTACAGATTCAAAGGCATAGAAACTATTTACAAAGTCTTCTCTGACCATGATGGAATTAAACTTGAGTTTAATTTCAAGAGAAATCTTTAAAAATACTCAAATACATGGAAACTAAATAACCTACTACTGAGTGACTCCACAACTACTGATGAAATAAGTCTAAAATCAAAAGATTCATGGAAGTTAATGACAATGAGGACACGAGTTTCCATAATTTTGGGACATTGCAAAAGCAGTCATAAGAGGGAAGTTTATAGCAATCAGTGCTCATACGAGGAAGAAGGAAAGAAGGCAATGGATCACTTAACATCATGCCTCAGAGAATTGGAGAAGCAACAGCAAAATAATCAAAAAAACTCGAAGAGAAATGAAATAACTAAGATCCGAGGAGAAATAAATGAAATAGAAAATAAGCGAACTATACAAAAAAAAAATGAAAGTAAAAGCTGGTTCTTTGAAAAGAAAAACAAAATTGATACACCACTAGCAAGACTTATTAAGAAGAAGAGAGAAAGGAACCAGGTGAATCAAATCTGCAATGAAGCAGGAAATATAACAACAGACAAATCAGAAATACAGAACATCATTAGATACTATGAACAACTCTATGCCAAGAAACAAGACAACTTGCATGACATGGACAAATTCCTGGACACATATAATCTACCCAAGATTGAGCCAGGAGGATATAGAAAGTCTAAATAGGATCATAACAAGCCAGGAGATTGAATCAGTAATAAATAACCTTCCAACAACAAAAAAGTCCTGACCCTGATGGTTTCAGCTCTGAGTTCTGTAAAACTTTCAAGGAAAAGTTAACCCCCATTCTGATCATGTTATTTCTAAAGATCCAAAAGGGTGAATCTCTCCCTAATTCATTCTATGAAGCCTCTATCACCCTTATCCTCAAAACAGATAAGGACAGGACAAGGATGGAAAACTATAGACCAATATCTCTGATGAATATAGA
>NW_006159464.1:311833-317168 GCF_000334495.1 Tupaia belangeri chinensis | reverse complement strand
CACGCCGCAATCCCTTCTCCTCCATTCTCCTCTTGGGATCTTGGGCATGCACGCACACACACCCAGCATGAGTTTTAAGCCACCGGGTCTGGGACGCAAACTGCGGTCGACTATGTGGGAGTCCAGCGTCATAGCTATTACGCTAACTGCTGGTTCCCAAAAGACCCCATTTTGCTTAAAGTCATCCTGTGCAAGAAGACTGGAGTAGGGGTAACTCACTTCCTGACCACAATACATATTACAAAGCTGTGGTAATCAAAACAGCATGGTATTGGCACAAAAGGAGACATGCCGACCAATGGAACAGAGTAGAGGCCCCAGAAATAAACCCCAAAACATACAGCCAACTCATCTTTGACAGTGAGAAAAGGGAAAACTCTTTAGCAAATGGTGCTGCAAAAACTGGATTTCCACCTACAGAAAGATGTATCTGAACCCCTTCCTCTCACCTTTGACAAAAATCAAGTCAAGGTGGATTAAGGATCTAAATCTAAGACCCCAAACTGTTAAACTGCTTCTAGAAAACACTGAGGAAACTCTGGGAGACATTGGGGCAGGAAAAGTCTTCTTACATAAGACCACCAAAGCACAATAGATAATCCCCAAAACAGACAAGTGGGCTTACATCAGACTAAGAATTTTTTGCATGGCAAAAGACACAGTAATTAGTGTGAAGTAACAGCCCTCAGAATGGGAAAATATTTTTGTAACTTATGCATCAGATAAGGGATTGATAACCAGAATACACAAGGAACTAAAGAAGCTGTTCAGAAAAAGGATGATCAACCCTATTAAAAGATGGGAGAAGGAGTTGAAAAATACACTCACTAAAGATGACATACGAATAGCCAGAAGGCATATGAAAAAATGCTCAACATCCCTCATCGTAAGGGAAATGCAGATCAAAACAACAATGAGATACCACCTAACCCCAGTCAGAATGGCTAAGATTAAGAAAACGAAAAATGATAAGTGTTGGCGGTAGTGTGGTGAAAGGTGAACTCTCTTACACTGCTGGTGGGAATGTAAAATAATCCAACTACCGTGAACAATTTGGAGATTCCTCAATAGTCTACAGATAGAACTGCCATTTGATCTAGCAATCCCATTCCTTGGCGTCTACCTAAAGTACAGAGCAATTCTTCATTGGAAAAGTGCTTGCACATCGATGTTTATTGCGGCACTTTTCACGATTGCTAAAACATGAAACCAACTCAAATGCCCCCGTATGGATGAATGGATTGAAAAACTATGGCACATATACTCTATGGAATACTATTCAGCCATTAAGAACAACAAAACCCTGGCTTTTGACAGAAAGTGGAAGAATATGGAAGATTTACTGCTGAGTGAAGCAAGCCAGGCTATGAAGGAGAGACACTGTATGTCCCCACTTAATATATACCGAGTGCCTGCACTCTATGACTGAATCTGATGGGCTAAAGGATGTACAAACACAAGAGATTGGTGTGAATTCCAGATGTGGTGTAGGTGGAGGAGTGGGGCCTGGGAAAAAACATTGGAGGAGGGATACAGAGACAGTATTGTTGAGACACGGAGGTAGTGTTGTTATATTTTGATCAAGTGGACCAGGGAGAAATGTTCACATATTGAAATGATCACCTCATAAGCTAAATAATGTGATTGAATGTATTTAAAAAATGTAAATAAATTTAAAAAAATTGTCTTATATATATGCATAGTAATGTACTGAAAAGATGTGCTCTAAAATATAGTGGTGTTTTTTTCTGGGAAAAAAAATATTCCAGTAAAGCTACATGATTTGATTTGTATTTCAATGTATTTTTTCATTTATTTTGCTTGAATTTATACTTACCTCAACAATCATGTTGATTAAAAGAAAGTATATGTTCTCTTCATATATCAATTATATTGCAAATTATTTTAGTGATTTAATAAGGTACGTATATATCTTTTAAAAATCTTATCCATACTTTTCTTTTAGGGTTGATAAGTATAGCCTTCTCTAAATGGTTGGCATTAAAGAGGTCAGTGAATGCAAATATAGGCTGCACATTCTTGGTGCTTCAGTAATATATGACAATTTATTTATTTTAATCACTTCCCAAAAGACTATACTGCTTACCATCAACAACAGGGGAAATTAAGCTTCAGCATGAATTTTTGAAGGAACATTCAGACAATATAATATATGTAGTAATGAATTTGTTAGTTCATATGGTAATTCTATTTTAAATTTTTGAAGAAGTAGTATGTTGTTTTCCACAGTAGTTGTACAATTATACAATCCCATCAAAAGTACAGGAGTGTTTAAAATAATCCACCTTCTCAGGAACACTTATTTTATTGCCAACAGAATGACAGTCACATTTTTAATAATAGCCTTCCTAACAGTTGTTAGGTGGTATCTCTTTGTAGTTTTGATTTCCATTCCTCTAGTGATTAGTGTTGAGCTTATTTTGTGTGTGTGTGTTCATCATCATTTTTATAAATTTTTTTGAGAAATATCCAAGTTCTTTGCCATTTCTTAAACTGGGTACTATGCAGGTTTTTGTTGTTGTTGTTGTTCAGTTTTAGGTATTTTCTATATATTCTAATACTAATCCATATCAAATAAATGATAAAAAAGTGATACCCCATTTTATGGGTCAGATTTTCACTCTGTGGTATCTTTACATGAACACATTTATAATATATTCATCAAGTCTGATTTGTCTATTTTTTTATTGCCTGTGCAATTGATGTCATATCCACAAAATCATCTGCCCAGTCCAATGTCATGAAGGACATTTTAAAAATGTAACCATTGTACATCTTTACAGTGTACAACATGATTTTTCCCAGCATTAATATAGTTTCTTGTCAAGTCAAAAACATTGTTATATACATTATTACCAACAGATAACTTTTCATTGTTGTGTCCATTAATATTTTGTATTTTTCCTTGATCCCCTCCCTCCCATCCCATATTGCTGACTCCTTATTACCCACTGTCTCCTACACTCTCTTTACTCTCTACAGTTGGCCTTCCTGCTATTATACCTTCCAATAATTTAGTTTCTGCTATAGAGTGAAGACATTTAGTATATCTTAAGCAGGGACACACAATGCCTGTCTTTCAAAGTCTGGCTTGCTTCTCTTAGCATTAAATAGTCCATATTTGTCCACTTTATATCAAATGTCAGGCTGAGTAGTATTCCACAGGGTACCTGTGCAACATTTTTTCAATCTTCTCATCCACTCTTGGACATCTGGGTTGATTCCACTTCTTAGAAATTGTAAATAATGTTGCAGTAAACATGGATGTGCAAGTGTTTTTCAGACTGATTGTTTTCCTAACCTTTGGATAGATATCTAGGAGTGCAATGGCTGAATCATATGGTAGTTCTATTTGTAGGTCTTTGAGGAACCTCCATATTGTTCTCCACAGTGGTTGTACTAATTTACATTTCCACCAAAAGTGTAGGAGGGTTCCCTTTCCACTGAAGCCTCAACAGCACTTCTCATTATTTTTTATAATCTTAGCCATTTGGGGATTAAACAGGATCTCATTGTGGCTTTGACTTGCACTTTTGATAAGAGATGTTGAGCATGTTTTCATATGCTTTTTGACCATTCATATGTCTTCCTTGGAGAGTTGCCTATTCAGCTCATTTTCACATCTTTTGACTGGATTTATTATTTTTCTTTGGGGAAGGTGCTGAAGTTCCCTATATATTCTGGTTATCAGTCCCTTATCTGAGATATAGTTTACAAATATATTTCATTCTGAGGATTATAGCTTCACATTAGTTATTGTTTCTTTTTCTGTGCATAAACTTTTTAGCTTAATGGTGTCTCACTTGCCTATTTTTGGGATTATTACCTGTGCTTTGGAGGTCTTATATAAAACTATTTTGCCCATTCTGATGTCTCGAATAGTTTCCCCTGTGTTTTCCACCAGTTGCTTTATAGTTTGAGGTTTCATGTTTAGATCCTTGATCCATTTTTATTTGTTATTTATTAATATTGAGCAATAATAATCCAGTTTTATTTTTCTGCAGGTAGATATTCAGTTTTTCCAGTTTTGCTGAAGAGATTTTCTTTTCTCCACTGGGTTGTCTTCTGCATTTTGTCAAAAATCAGTTGGCTGTGTTTTTTAGTTTATTTCTGGGTTCTTAGTTCTGTTTCATTAGTCTAACTGCCTCTTTTGTGACAATGCCATGCTGTTTTGATTATCACATGTTTGTAGTGTATTTTGAGGTCAGGAAATGAGATGCCTGTAATTACTTTGGCAATACAGAGGGTGGTGGTATCTGTCCTGTGGCAAAAGCTACTAGAGGCTGGAGGATAGTAAGATCTACTCTTGTTCTCTCTATGATGAAGGTTTTGATCATTTTTTTCCCCTAAGATCTTTATAGTTCTAGGTTTTACATTTAGGTCATTTATTATATTTCACTAATTTTTTATGTGGTATTAAGGAAAGGGTTCAACTTCATTCTTTTGCATATAAATATCCATATTTTTAGCACCATTTGTTCGAAAGATGCTTCTTTCCCCTTTGAATGTTCTTAACATTCTTATTAAAAATTTGTTTGACCATATATACAAAGACTTATTTCTGGGCTCTCTGTTCTGTTCCTTTAGTCAGAATGCCTGCCTTTATGCTACTACTATAATATTTTAAATATTGTAGCCCCATAGTAAATTTTAAAATCAGGAAATTTGAGTTCTTCAGCTTTTTTTTTCCTCAACATTGTTATTTGTATTCCCATAAAATTTAATACAAGTTTTTTGTTTTTTTTTAATCATCATATCTTCTTCATATTACATTGGATTACATATAACTTTACTGTGTGTTACATTGTTTCTTCAAAAGGGAATGCCATGCACGTCAGTCAGTACAGAGACATTAATCTCCCCACTTCAATATTCCATATCTTTTCTGTTTTCCCCAATCATTATCTTTATTATTCTAATTATTTTTATAAAACAGTCAATTGCTATTTCTCGTTTTGCTTTTTTTTTTACTTTGCCCGTCATGAAACACTTCTCAGACCAATCCAGTTGAGAATTCTATACATGTCATCATCAACAGTTAATAAACCCTATCTGTTTCTCACTAACGTCCTGTCTCTCTATTGTTCACTTGCTATCTTTCTCTATCCTCTTCTCTTCACTTACCCCATTCCACACTGTCCTATTCTCATTAAGTACCTTCACTTCAAGAATGGTAGAGTAGTTCCTGTTCTTCCCTGAGGCAATGCAGGGCTGGTAACCATCATCTTCTCAAGTTGCAAGTTCTCAGACCCTGTTTTCCGCTTCAGCTTGCTGGTCCAAAGGCCACACGCCGGCCCTGGAGAGGCAGCTGAAC
>NW_006159464.1:310412-311385 GCF_000334495.1 Tupaia belangeri chinensis | reverse complement strand
GCTGGCTTCCGCCGCGCGCGGGGGGCGCCAAATTTAATACAAGTTTTAAGAGAGTTTTTTTTTTTTAATTTGGAAACAGATGTTATTGTTGCCATTTGATGAGGATTGCAGTAAATCTGTAGGTTGCTTAGTGTAGTACTGACATCCTAACATTATCATCTTCCAATACATGAAAGTGTGTTGTTCAGTTTATATATTATTTAATTTCTTTTATCAATATTTTGCAGCTTTCATTATACAAATTTTTCACCCCCTTGATTGAGTTAATTTCTTAATATTTTGTTCTTTTAAATGCTATAGTAGTTGAAAGTTTATTTTTAGTCTACTTTACAGATTGTTACTGTTAGTGTATAGAAATGCAACAGATTTGAGGTGTATGCTACCCTATGCTACTCGGCCCAGAATCCTTGTTGTGAAGCCATCCCTGGGTATTCTTTTTTTTAAGATAATTTAATCAGATATGGTTGTTTTGGTAGACAGAGATTCTATAGTGCTATTTATGCCACTATTTTAGAAGTACTTAATTTTTTAGAATTATTTCATTTAATTTAATGTATTCATTCATTTATTTTAATTTGACCAGAGACACAGAGAGACAGAGAAAGGGAAAGTAAGAAAGCAAGCCACCAGGTCTGGGACTCAAATGGTAATTGGCCATATGGGAGTCTCCAGTGCCTTAACCATCACACCACTTGCTGATCCCTTAGAAGTACTTCTAGGGACCAGCAGTTAGTGTAATGGCTATGTTGCTGGACTCCCACGTAGTTGACCATGGTTCGCATCCTGGACCCGGTGGCTGAAAACTCACGCCGGGCATGTGTGCATGCATGCCCAAGATCCTGAGAGGAGAATGGAGGAGAAGGGACTGTGGCATGGCCATCCCCCCTGGGGTGTGACTTCTCGCTTTTTGTCTCTCTGTCTCTCTCTGTCTGTCTGGAGAGCACATGTGCCTTATAGCAAAAAAAAAAAAAAA
>NW_006159464.1:300856-310372 GCF_000334495.1 Tupaia belangeri chinensis | reverse complement strand
ACAAACTTGGTTTAAAAAAAAAAAAAAAAAAAAAAACCTCTCCAAAAAAAAAAAAAAAGTACTTCTAAAAATATTTTAGATAATAATTTAGTACAACTTTTAATAATTTTTCTACTAAAACAAATATTTTTTGATTGCCCAGTATTTCCCAGGCATTGTTTCCAGCACTGGAGATTGAGCAGAAAACAAGAGAGACAAGGCCAACCTGTAATGGGTTTTACAAGAGGCAAAAATTACAATAAATGAAACAGCAATGTAATTTTCCATATTTTGCTAATCCTTATTTATTGTCACCATACTCTAGTAATAATAATAATAGTATATTCTAAGTGTCAAATACATCTTTGTGTATTTTCTTAATCCTTTGAAAAACTCTGAAAACTGAGAGTCATTATCAGTATTTGTTAACCACATTTTACCAGTGAGGGTTTAGAGGGATAGGGTAATGAAGGCAGGAACTATATCCTACTATTTTTTTTTTTAATTTCCAAGATATAATATTTTGTTAGGCACACAGTAGAACTTCAGAAATATTTTAAAAATGAATGCAAAGTAAACAAAATATTAGTATAATAGGTTAATAATGGAATCCCAAATATATTTATATTTCAGTCCTGAAACTGTCAATATGATAGGTTACATGGAAAATGGAGCTTAATGCTACAGATAGAATAAAGATTTCTAATCAATTGACCTTAAAAAAGAAAGATTATCTTAAATTACCTGAAAAGACTCAATGTCATTGAGTCATTAAGGTAGAAAAGTAATAACAAGAGATAACTAGAGAGATGGCAGAATGAGATGGACTCAACTCACCATCGTTAAGGTTAAAGACACTGGAAGGGTACAGAAGCCAGTAAATTTAGGCAGTTAGTGCAATCAGGACAAAGCGAGAAATACATTTTTCCTGAGAGTGTCCAGAAAGAAATACAGACCTTCTGACCCTTTGTTTTGATCCTCATGAGATCTGTGTTGGGATTATAATATAAAAATATTTTAATGAATATAAGAATACATGTTACTAAGAAGAAGAGGTTATGGAATGTGTATCATAGCATAGTAAAAAAATATGGACAATCCAACACATATTTCCAGGAATAAAAGAACAGTAAAACAATCAAATTTGAACAACATAATATACTGTTCAATTCTGAAAAGGATATATATGTCTTCATAATAATTTGATCAGCACACACTGTATACCTGCTTTAAAAACCATACTCTATTCCACAAATATATAATTGAATATACATAAACCAAAATCATAATTTTAGAAAAAGCTATAAAATAAACTTGTATGCTTCTGAACTACAATCTTGTGTTGATTTATTACAGTAACAACAGGAAAATATAAAATTAGTTTCAAAATTCAAATCTAGATTCTTGTAACTCAAAAGCTCATGTGTTTTATACATTTTAATCTTCAATGTCACTAAGCTTCTTTTTTGGTGTCATTTGTAACTCATTCTATTTTACTAAAAGTAGACTCAGAAGATTTTCTTGTAATTTCAAGACTATCTTCTAGTAAGAACCTCCAATAGACCAAGTTTTTTCTCCTCCTTTTCTAACTGATCCTCCTAACTACAATGATGACTAATTTTTCTTTAAATTGCTTTAGTTAAAAATACCCGGGATTCCCTTTCTTCTGGACCAATAACCAGAATGCACATGAAACTCAAGGAGCTTACCACCCCCCAATAATGATTAACCCAATTAAAAGATGGGAAAATGAGTTGAATTAACAACTCTATAGGAGAACATGAACAGACAAAATAATATTTTAAAAATGCTCAGCATCATTCATATTAAAGGAAATGCAGATCAAAACCACAATGAGATACAACCTAGTAAGAATGTAAAAGATTAGAAAAGCAAAAATATGATACATTCTGGAGGAGATGTGGTGAAAGGGAAAGTCTCCTACTCTGCTGGTGGGAATGTAAATTAGTCCAGCCACTGTGGAAAACAATATGAAGATTCTTCAAAGGCTTACAAATAAAACTACCATATTATATAACAATTCCACTCCTCGATATTTACCCAAGGGATAAGAGAATGCTGTCAGAAATGCTTGTACATTTATGTTTATTGTGACATTGTTCACAATTACTAAGACATTGAACCAACCCAAATGTCCAGGAACAGGTGAAAGGATTGTAAAAGTATGGCACATATACTCTATGGAATCCTACTCAAAGATAAGAAACAACAAGACTCTGGCTTTTGATAGAAAGTGGATGAATATGGAAGATTTATTGCTGAGTGAAGCAAGCCAGGCTATGAAGGAGAGACATTGTATGTCTTCCCTTAACATATATTAACTGTCCATGCTCTATGATGGAAACTTAAAGGTCATAGAAGCATTAAAAATGGTTAAAGATACTAGAAACAATGGTGGGAGATGGTGGGAGAAGGGATGAGTGTAAGGGAAGAATCTAAGAAGGGATATAGAGAGCCAAGACATTTATGGGACACAGAAATGGATTATTATCTGCTGACGATAATGTGTTTTGTATCCTCAACTGAACAATTGTAGTGTATTTTTGTTGGGTAAATTCAATTTACAAACTAAATGATGCATAGCAATTAAATATCTAAAATAAATTGAAAATAAATAAATTTTTAAAATGCCTTGGATTCTCTCTCTTTTGGAAGTCATGCTCACCTTTTCCATATATAGGCTCGGATTTTACAATTTTGTGAACAAGTAGCATGTACTATTTTTTCTTCAATAGACATGAGCTGAGTAACTATGAAGCTTTCCATTATATTTTTGTTTCACATTTTCTTAATGTCTTAATAATTTCATGATTTATTGACCTTTTACATGTGCATCTGAAATCCATTGACCACTATCTCAATAGCTGAGTGTTTCCACCTGATGCCTCAATTTTTTTTTTACCTAATTCCTTGGTATCTACCTTCTCAAATATACAATATTTTTTATGTCTTCATATTGTACTTTTGTCCATGCCCTGTTTGGCACATTGCCAAAAGAAGAATCACTACTATTATCTCGAATTTGATAAATAAAATTTTATTTTTGGAACCCTAAGTATTTTTCTTTGTTGCATGATTGAGTCTCACAATTAAAATAGGTATAAATATACAAAGAGTGACATAGATTATCTATGTGACTTTGCCATATCTAAATAATTTATTAGTTTATTTAACCCACATCCCATTCATATACCAATATACTAAATTAAAAGCCTTTTTTGTTTGTTTGTTTCTTTGCTATAGGAAGCTTATGCACTCACCAGAGCAGGAGAGAGAGAATGCAGTTAGAAATCACCCCCAGGGGGAATGGCTATGTCACAATCCCTTCTCCTTCATTCCCCTCTTGGAATTTTGGGCACACATACATTCACTCATGCCCAGCATGTTTTTCAAGTCACTGAGTCTAAGACTTGAGTCATGAAGTCAGACATGTCGGAGTCAACTACCTTAACCATGATGCCACTGACAGGCCTAGGAAGTCTTTTGAAAGTGCTTAATGGTAGAAACAGGGAGAAAGGAACAGGGGTGCAGAACCTCTCCCACATACTCTGTAAGGACCTGGACAGCTCCCAGAGATAGTAAGGCACCAGGCCTGCTATGCTAGGTTTTCCACCACAGGTCAGGACCTTTGTAGGTCTCAGAACTGAGGAGGAAGGAGCAGTGGGGTGGAATCTCTTCCACATATTTCATCAAGGACCTGTGAATGTCCCAGAGATAGTAAGGAACTGGAGCTATTTGGCAGGATCTTACACAACTGATTAAGCCCTCTGGGGATCCCAGAGCCAGAGAGGAGCAGATTTCTCAGATCTACACATCACATGTGACATTACTTACTACCTTAAGGTCAGCCTCTTCAAGAAAGTCCTCAATCATGTTGGAATTAAAAAATAAATAAATAAATGGAAACAAGAGGAAAATTGATGTGGAGCTAAAGTATACCAACAGAAAAGCACACAAGCATATAACCCCAGAAATCTACTCCAAAACAATTGAGAAAAGTAAATGTCTCACCAGATGCCTAGAAAACAAAGCAGAGACTCAAAAAATAAGAGAAAATTGGGACCCACATTCCCCTGAAAAGAACAGAGCAACTTTTCTCCAAATATGTAAAAAAAATACAGAAGGAATTCCAGAAATTACAGAAATGAAGTACAGAATATTCATCATAACAAAACTCACTGAGATGCAAAGAAAATGAATAACCAACTCTAGGAGATTAGAAATTCATTCCATGTCATGAAAGAGGAATTTCATAAAGAGATAAGCACCCTAAAAAAGAACTATACAGAAAATCTGGAGAGGAATAATACAATGCAAGAAATAACAATCTTCCTCAACAGCATCAATAGCAGATTGGACCACGCAGAAGAAAGCATCTCTGATCTGGGGACAAAGATTCTGACTTAATCCAAACCACAAAAAAAAAATAAATAAATAAAAATATAACCAAGAAAAATGAGGATAATATATGGGAAATACTACACACTGTTGAACACTCAATTATCTGAATAATAGAAATTCCAGAAGATGATGAAGCTGGAAAAAACATAGAAAACCCCTTTCATGAAATACTATCTGAAACTTTCCAAATCTAGAGAAACATAAACATATACAAATTCAGGAATCACAAAGGATACCAAACAGAATCAACATAAGATCCTCTCCATGACTCATCACAATCATGGCAGTAAAAATCAAAGACGAAGACAAGATTCTAAAAATGGCAAGAGAGAAGTATTAAGTTACATAAAAAGGCTATTCCATCAGGCTAGCATCAGCTCTGTCAACTGAAATGAAGCAGACAAGGAAAAAAAATGGGATGTATTCAAAACTCTAAAAGAAAAACAATTCCAACAAACAATACTTTACCCAGTGAAGTTATTCTTCAAATGGGAAGAAGAAATCAAAATATTCTGAGATAAACAAAAAATGAAAATATTTACAAAAAAGGACACTAAAATAGTACAAATAGAGGTAATTCACCAAGAAGATATAACAATTAAAAATATCTATGCACCAAACAATGGAGCACCCAAATATATGAAAGAAAGACTGCTAGATCTAAAGGGAGAGAGAGAATGAAACACACTAATTGTTGCGGATCTCAGCTCACCACTATCTCATTTGGAAAGGTCATCTAGACACAAATTAAGCAGAGATACAGGATCTAAATAATAATATAAATCAAATTGACTTAACAGACATCAATAGAACATTTTACCCAAGAACCACAAAAATGTATATATTTTTCTCACCTCCACATGGAACATTTTCAAAGACTGACCATATGATAGGGCATAAAATAAGCTCTTAAAAATTCTAAGTTATAGAAACTATATCCAGCATCTTTGACCACAATGTAATTAAACAGAAATTAAGGACACATAGAAACAAAACAACATAGTCCTAAATGATTTCACAACCACTGAAGAAATTAAGACTGAAATTTAAAAAGATTAATTGAAGCCAGTGATAATGAGCACATGAATTTTCATAACCTATGGGACACAATGAATGTAGTGATAAGAGAGAGGCTCATAACAATTAGTGCCCACAAGAAAAAAATGAAAAGTGACAAACAGACAATGTAACAGCACAACTCAGGGAACTGGAAAAACAACAATTAAAAAATATACCAAGGGGACCAGCAGATGGCATAATGGTTACATCACTGGAATCCCACTTAGTTGACCATGTTTCAAGACCTGGAACCCATAGCTAAAACTCATGCTGGGTCCATGTGCATGCATGCTGAAGATCGCAAAAGGAGAATGAAGAAGAGATTGTGGTGTTGCCATAGACCCCAGGGGATGATTTCTCATTTTCTGTCTCTCTGTCTCTCTAGTGAGTGCACATGCCCAATACCAAAAAATTACTTTCTCTCTCTCTCTCTCTCTCTCTCTCTCTCTCTCCATATATCAGGAAAAAATGAAATAATAAAGATTTGAACAGAAATAAATGAAACAGAAAATAAATGAACAATAGAAAAAATAAATAAAATTTAAAAACTGGTTCTTTGAGAAGATAAACAAAATTGATACACATTAGCTAGACTAATTAAAAAGAGCAGAAACAGGAACAAGATAAATAAAATCAGCAAAGAAACAATGTACAACAGACAAAACAGAACTACAAAAACAATTCATAAGAGAATACAAGTGACTCTATGTCAACAAACAAGAAAACCTGGATGAGATGGACAAATTTCTAGACATATAAAATCTACCCAAGATTGACTCACGAAAATATAGAAAGCCTAAATAGGACAATAACATGCAATGAGATTGAATTATTAATAAATAGTCTCCAAACAAAGAAAAAGCCAGAGTTCTGACGGCTTCACCTTTGAATTCTACAAAACTTTTGAAGAACTAACTAACGTTCTACTCAGAGTATTTCTAGAAATACAAGTGTAAAGAACCACCCCAAATTAATTGTATGAAGCCTTCATCATCTTAATTCCAAAAATAGACAAGAACATAGAAAAAAATAAACAAAACTACAATATCCCTGATGAATACAGATACAAAAATTCTCAACAAAATATTAGAAAATCATATTAAATGACACATTGAAAAGATTATACACAGCAAGAAGTTGGGCTTTATTCTAGGAAACAAGAATGGTTCAACATACACAGAACAATATATATAATACTTAGTATGAACAGAAGAAACCATAAAAATCACATGATTGTTTCAAACAATGAAGATCAAACATTTGAAAAATTACTACAACCACTCATGATTAAGACTCTAGGTAAAATTAGCATTAAAGGGATATTTATCAACACAATAAAAGCCATATGTGGACTGAGGCAGGCCCCCACCCGCAGTTCCAGCTCCAGTCCCAGCCTAGCTCCCCCAACACCAGAGACCCCCTCTGTCAGAAAGGACATCCCCCAGTTTTCCAGCAGAGTCCAGTCCCATCTCCTGTGCCCTGGTCTGAAAGGGATACGGAGGCAGGGTCAATCACTGGCCCCCACCTAAGCTACAGATCTGGCACCAGCCCAGCTCCCCCAAGCCCAGAAACCCCCTCTGTTAGAAAGGTAGGCAGCTTTTTATTTTTTTTTCTCTTCCTCTTTCTATTATTAATTTCCTACTCCTCCTTACCCCACAGGACAGCCCCCAGCTCTCCAGCAGAGCTCAAATCCCAACTCCTGTTTCCTAGCAAATTTGTGTGCCATGCTAGTGTTCAGTAGGTAGTGTGTGACTTTCCCTTTATACTCTTTCATACTATTTTTTATTCCATCTTATAGTGTCCTCCCTCCTCATCCTCTACCCACTGAGATGGACTAGATAGGTCTAGAATCACAGTTTTTAAATACCCTAGTATTTTGAGGTTCACTGGGATCCTCCCTTTTACTGAAACTCCTGTAGGAAAGGAAAAACTACCTTTCAGACACCTGAAAAAAAGACTCCTCCTCTGGAGATAACATAGATAAACACAGCAGAAAAGAGACTTTGGCATACATCAGTCCACTTTAAAAGGGAAGCGCACTTGTTCCTGGTCGAAGAACATTCTCCAGGAAGTTATCCAAAAGTGAATACATCTTCCAATGGCTAGAAGTAGAAGAAGAGCCTCAGGTCTGAATAAACCAGGAAATATGTCTCCATCAAAAGAACACAATAACTCCCCTCTGTCTCTTGAAAACACAGAAGTTACCAAAATGTCAGAGAAATTATTTAGAACATCCATGGTGACAAAATTCTATGAGTTGGAACAGAATAGAGACAACAAACTATGGGAGAATAGAAAATCTTTCCATGATATGAAAGAAGAAATGGACACTATAAGAAAGAATCAGATGGAACTATTAGAGATAATGTCTGTAATATAGGAAATCAAAAACTGTCTCAAAAGTATTAAAAGTTAATTACACCATGCTGAAGATTGAATTTCCGACATAGAAGATAAAACCTCTGACCTAACGAAAAGAACATCAAAAAGATAGAGAAAATAAAATGAAACAAAAACACAGGATAATATACAAGAAATATTGAACTCTATTAAATGTCCAAACATCTGAATAATTGATATCCCAGAAGGTAAAGAAACTAATAAGGGCATGGAAAATCTATTCCATGAAGTCCTAGAAGAAAACTTGCCAAGTCTAGAGAAGCACTCACATATCCAGATCCAAGAAATATAAAGGACCCTAAATAGAATCAATGCAAGAAGATCTTCTCCAAGGCACATCTTAGCCAGACTGTCCAAGACCACAGATAAAGACAGGATACTAAAATTGGCAAGAGAGAGATGACAAGTGACTTAGGAATATCATGCCATCAGGATAACACCTGACCTTTCAGTGGAAACAATGCAAGCAAAAAAATAATGGGAGGACATATTGAAAGTTTTAAGAGAAAAATAATTTTAACCAAGACTATTATATGAAGCAAGATTATCCTAAATATGGGGGGAAATATTAAAATATTCTCAGACAAACAAAACCTGAAAGAATTTGCCAACATCAGATCAGCTCTTCAGGAAACTCTAAAGAGAGTCCTTTCTAGGAAAACTAAAAAATGCAAAGTCAGAAATAAGGGAGGAAAATACAACAAAGACAATGGCCAACTTAAAGGTAGGGAAAAGTCCAGAAATATTGATAATAACACTGAATTTTAATAGATTAAATTCTACAATCAAGAGACACAGACTGGCTGGATGGATAAAAAAACAGAAACCCTCTATCTGTTGCCTAAAAGAAATGCATCTCATGAATAAAGACAAACATAGACTAAAAGTGAAGGGCTGGAAAAAGGCATTATTTCATGCAAATGGAAACCAAAAAAGAGTATGAGTCGCAATAAAAAAATTGTGACAAAATTGACTTAAAAACAAAAACTGTTTGAAGAAGCAAAGAAAAGCACAATATTGTAGTAAAAGGGTTACTCCATCAAGAATATATAACACTTATAAATATCTATGCATCTAACACAGGAGCACCCAAATACATGAAGGAAATGCTGTTAGATCAAAACATCACGAGATAACCTTTTTTCTCACCCCCACATGGAATCTTTTTGAAGATTGACCACATCATAGGGTACGAAGCAAAGTTCAATAGAATCAAAGACATAGAAACTATATATAGCATCTTCTCCAACAACAATGTAATTAAAATTCATATTCATTTTTTAAAAATCTTCAATTATACACAAATACATGGAAATTAAATAACCTTCTCCTATATGACTTCATAACTACTGAAGAAGTAAAAATTGAAATAAAATATTTATGGAAGCCAATGAAAATGAGTATGCAAGTTTCCATAATTTGTGGGACACTGCAAAAGCAGCCATAAGAGGGAAGTTCATAGCAATTAGTGCATATAAGAAGATTATGGAAAGAAGGCAAATGGATTGCCTAACATCATGCCTCAGAGAACTGAAAAAGTAACAGCAAAAATATCCCAAAACTTGAAGAGAAAAGAAATAATAAAGATCTGAGCAGAAATAAGTGAAATAGAAAATAAACAAACTATACAGAAAATAAATGAAAGTAAAAGCTGGT
>NW_006159464.1:295800-300162 GCF_000334495.1 Tupaia belangeri chinensis | reverse complement strand
GTATGGGCCCAGCTGGGTTCTACTTTATAGTATGCTCTTTTTACTCACTGGGGTTTAGGCCTAAAGTCAGACTTGAGTTCATGTATAGGTATGTGTCAGCTGCGATAACTATTGGATATATTTAGACTAGTTAAGTTCACTGACAGATCATTTGGGGACGGGGGAGGCATGGAGGGCAATCGTGGATGCCAGGGACAATGTGGGAGGAGGATGGGTCATAACAGAGGGAGGGGGATGGGGAATCTAGGATGGCAAAACAAAAGGCAAGGTATGCAGGACACAAGAATTGGGAAACTATTTGCTGAGAATATATATGGTGACATGCTTGATTGTGGCAATGCACAGTGTATTTTGGATGGAAAATTCATTTGTGTGTTGTGATGGAGAAAAAAATTATAATAAAAAAATAAACTATAAAAAAAGAGAGAGAAGAGGATAGAGAAAGATAGCAAGTGAACAATAGAGAGGCAGGATGTTAGTGAGAAACAGACAAAAAAAAGATCTGAGCCGAAATAAATGAAATAGAAAATAAACAAACTATACATAAAATAAAGTAAAAGCTGGTTCTTTGAAAAGATAATCAAAATCAATGCACCACTGGTGAGAATTAAGAATAAGAGAGAAAGGAAACAGGTAAATCAAATTTGCAATGTTGCTGGCAATATGACATCAGACATAGCGGAAATACAAAACATCATGAGAGGATATTATGAACAACTATTTGCAAACAAACAAGAAAATCTGGATGAGATGAACAAATTCCTGGCCACATACAATCTACCAAGATTGAGCCAGGAAGATGTAGAAAGTCTGAATAGACTCATAACAATCCTGGAGATCGAGTCAGTAATAAATAATTTCCCAACAAAGAAAATTCCAGATCTTGATGACTTCCTTTCTGAATGCTACAAGACTTTTAAGAAAGAGTTAGTTTCCATTTTACTCAAATTATTGCTTTTTAAAATTATTTTATAAAATTTATTATATAAAACATATACAAAGGGATTTTTGGAAGGTTCCAAATTTTTTATATCAATTTCTTTCATGTATTCAATCAAGTTATTTATTTTGCAAACTGAATATTCCAACATGTGTAACTTTCTCACCAGTCCAGTTGACAATACTATAAAGTTATCTTCAACAGATAATAACCCATTTTTTGTCCCATAAATGCTTCTCCATTTTTCTCCTTAATATCCTTCCTCAGACTCTTCTCCTTCCCCCACCCTCTTCCCGATCTCACACTGTAAAACTGCTGCTGGCAAACACTGGGGGAATTCTACAAGGCATTGGGGTAGGCAAAGACTTCCTAAATAAGACCCTCAAAGCACAGTCAATAATCCTAAAGATATACAAATGAGATTACATCAAATTCAGGAGTTTCTGCATGGCAAAAGCACAGTAATTAGTGTGAATCAACAGCCCTCAGAATGGGAAAATATTTTTGTAAACTATGCGTCAGCTAAGGTACTGGTAACCAGAATACACAAAGAACTCAAACAGCTGTCCTTAAAAAAGATCAATCCTATTAAAAGATGGGAGGATGAGTTGAAAAAAACTCTTTCTAAAGAAAAGACATATGAAAAAATCCTCATGTGGGGAGGTGATTAAACGTCAACTCTACTACCATGCTGGTGGGAATATAATTTGACCCACCCACTGTGGAGAACAATTTGGAGATTCCTCACAGATCTACAAATAAAACTACCTACCATATAATCCAGCAGTCTCACTCCTGGATATCTACTCAAAGGACACAAGAATTCTTAATTGGAAAAATGCTTGCACATTGATGTTTATTGTGGCATTATTCACAATTACTAAGACATGGAACCAACCCAAATGCCCATAAACAGAGGAATGGATTGAAAAAGTGTGGCACATATACTCTATGGAATACTACTCAGCCATAAAAAAAAAACAAGACCCTGGCTTTTGACAAAAAGTGAATGAATATGGAAGATTTATTGCTGAGTGAAGCAAGCCAGGCTATGAAGGAGAGACCGCGTATGTCTCCACTTAATATATACCGAGTGTCCACACTCTATGGCCAAAATTGAATGACTAAAGTATATTAAGCATAGTAAATACAGATACAGTGTGGGAAGAGGGTGGGTGAAGGAGTAGAATATGAGGAAGGACATTAAGGAGAAAAATAGAGAGGCAAGTCATTCATAGGTCATAGAATTGTTTTATTATCTATTGAAGATAACTTTTTTTTGAGAGGATTTTGCTATAGGGCGCTTACACTCACCAGAAAGACTGAGAGAGACAGAGAGACAGAAAACAAGAAGTCACTCCTCTGGGGGGGGGATGGTCACGCCGCAATCCCTATCTCCTTCATTCTTCTCTTAGGATCCTGGGCACACACATGCACATGCCTGGCATGAGTTTAAGTCACCGGGTCCGAGACTCGAACCACAGTCGTCAAGTACATGGGAGTCTAGCGATGTAGCCATTATGCCTTCTGCTGGTCCCCCAAGATAACTTTATAGTATTATCAACTGGACTGTGGAGAAATGTACACATGTTGGAATATTCATTTTCCAAGCTAAGTAACATGTGATTGAATGTATAAAAAATTGAAATAAAAGAATAAAGGAAAAAAATTTTAAGAAACTCCATATACAAAAACCTATAACTAATACAATACTGAATAGGAAAATGTTAAAAAAATTTCCACTAGAAACTTCAACAAGACATGTTTGCCCACTTTCTCCACTCCTTTCCAACATAGTCCTAGAAGTTCTAGGCAATGCAATCACAAAATAAAAACAAGAAATAAAATTTTCTCTCTTTGCAGATGACATGTTTATATACACACAACATTCAAACAATCTCTCAAAATTGTTGGAAAAGATAAAAGAATACAGTAAAATGGCAGGATACAAAATAAACATCAACAAAGAAAAATCTGTAATGTTTCTACATATGAACAATGAACAGACTGAAATAGAATTATAGAAATCAACCCCATTTACAATAGCCCCAAAAATAAGATACGTAGGGGTAAACCTAGCCAAAGAAGTCAAAGACCTCTACAAGACAAACTAAAAAAAAGAAATTGGAATGAATACAAATATTTGGAAATCCATCCTTTGCTCCTGGAATGGGAGAATTAATATAATTAAAATGTCAATTCTACACTAATTAATTTACACTTTTAATGCAATTCTGATTTAATTACCAGAGATATTCTTTACAGTATTAGATAAACAATCCAAATTTTGAATCTTAAGAGGCCCCATATCACCAAAGCAATACTGAGCAGAGGATGAAGTAGTAGCCACCTCACTTCCTGACTGCAAAATTTATTACAAAATGATAATTGAGACCACACTCCCATCTTTTGACCCTTGGGCCAGGATCTTCAAGGGAGGACTGCCCCCAGTAGCTTCAGCCCAGGGACCCCCAAGCCAGACACCCCTCTTTCAGCCAGGTACACATTTTTTTCTCTTTTTTTCTCCCTTTCTCTTTCTGTCTCCTTACCCATGTCTTTCATTTGTAAATTTCTCTCTTCTGATTAACACATAGGAACGCCCTCAGTTCTACCACACCACACTCCCATCTTTCGACCCCTGGCGAAATCACGCGCTGCGCTAGCGCGTGGTGTGCGACTTTTTCTTTATTCTACGTATTATTTTCTTCCCACTTATTCAGTTCTCACTTCCTTTATCTACACCATCCCTGGCTTTCTAGATAGGTCTAGAATTACAATCTGAAACATTCTAGCATTTTAAGACTCTCTAGAATCCTCAATTTCACTGAACCACCTGCTAAGAAGGAGATACATTTCTTTGTACACCTGAAGAGAATACTTTTTCTTGGACTATATTACTAAACACAATTGAAGAGAAACTTTGGCTGTCTCCATTCTACATCAGAAAGAAAACACACTTGCTCCTATTCGAATAAACGTTCTTGTAAAAGGTTTTTCAAAGGGAACACATCTCCCAATGGTTAGAAGTAGAAGAACCTCAGGCCTGAATAAAACAGGAAATATGTCTCCATCAAAGGAACACAGTAACTCCCTTCCTTTTCTTAAGAAAATAGAGGATGTTACCAAAATGTCTGATATAGAGTTTAGAACATTCATGTTGAACAAGTACTATGAACTGGAACAGAAAAGAGACAATGTACTACAAGAGATGAGAAAATCCTTCAACGATATGAAGGAAGAAATGCTAAGGAAAAATAAGACGGAACAATTAGAGGTGAAGTCCATAATACAGGAAATCAAAAACTCTCTCAAAAGTATTAAAAGTCGATTAGACCATGCTGAAGGTTGAATCTCTGATGTAGAAGATAAAACTTCTGACCTAGAGAAAACCACCAAAAAGATAGAGAAAATAACAAAAAAAA
>NW_006159464.1:282141-289685 GCF_000334495.1 Tupaia belangeri chinensis | reverse complement strand
AAAATTATACAAAATTATAAGATATATTTTGAACATTATCTTTAAAATTCAGTATTTTGAAACTTTGAAAGTTGTTTGTAAACTGTCAAGAATTATGGAGTATGAGCTAAAATTCTTTGCTATGTAAAGTAAATGTTTGTGGAAAAATGTAAAATAAAAACAAGTTGTAATGGAAAAAAATTTAACTCAAAAAAAATGATAATTGAAAGCAAGATGGTACTGGCATGATATTGTCATGTAGATCAATGAAACAGAATTGAAAATCCAGAAATAAACTACAAAACATGCAGTCAACTTTTTTTTTTTTTTGGAGAGATTTTCACTATAGGGCATGTGTGCTCGCCAGACAGACAGAGAGAGGCATAGAGACAGAAAGTGAGAAATCACCCCCCAGGGGGGATGGTCACACCGCAATCCCCACCGCAATCCCTTCTCCTCCATTCTCCTCTCGGGATCTTGGGCATGCACGCACACACGCCTTGCATGAGTTTTAAGCCACCGGGTCCAGATCATGAACCCTAGTCGACTACATGGGAGTCCAGAGACATAGCCATTACGCTAACTGCTGGTTCCCTAGTCAACTTATTTTTGACAAGGGGGACTATCCACTGTGGAAAAGAAAATCTCTTCAGCAAATGGTTCTGGGGAAATTGGATATCTACCAGCAGAAAAATAAGACTAGAGCCCTATCTATCATCACTAACAAATATCAACTCTAAATGGATCAAATATCTAAATATTAAACTTCAATCTATAAAACTACTGGCATAAAACAGGGGAAACATTTGGAGGCAACAGAGCGGGCAAAGTCATTTTACATAACATCCCCAAACTACAGGCAATAATCCCCAAAATAAAGATTTGCTATTACATCATGTTATTACATAACCATAATATACAGGGAAGTGAAGCAACTTATCCATAAAAAATTTTCCAATCAAAAGATGGTCAAATGAGCTGAACAGTCAACTAAAAAAAAAAAAATGTAAAAAGCCAAACAACATGAAAAAATGCTTACCATATCTTATCGAAAGATAAATACAAATCAAAATCACAATGAGATACCACTTAACCACAGTTAGAACATCTAAGATATAGAAAATAAAGAATGATAAGTGTGGGACCAGTAGTTAGCATAATGGCTATGTCGCTGGACTCCCATGTAGTTGACAGCAGTTCAACTCCTGGACCCAGTGGCTTAAACTCATGCTGTGCCCATGTGTATGTGTGCCTAAGATCCCAAGAGGAGAAGGTATTGGGGCATGGCCATCCCATTGGGGGATGATTTCTCACTTTCTGTCTCTCTATCTCTTTCTTTCTGGCGAGCGCATGTGCCCTATAGAAAAAAACTTCTCAAAAAAAAAAAAAAAGGATAAGTGCAGATGAACTTGTGGTGAAAAGGGAACTCTCCTATACTGTTGTGTTGGTGGGAATGTAAATTAGTGCAGCCACAGTGAAGAACAAAATGGAGGTTCCTCAAAAAATTCTACAAATAGAAGTACCATACACTATGTAGGGAGTGGTCATATCTGAGCTTGCAATCAGGCCTTTAAGCTAAGCAGAGACAGGGGACAAGGTCCTGGAAAGTGAGGCAAGGTCCTGCTATCTTGAGCTTAACTCTGGAAGGAGGTATAAATTAAAGGAAACTCCATCAGCCAGAGAAGGCCTAGAAAGATAAGAGGCATCTTGTGTAGAAAGATGAGAAAGGAACATTTTGAAACATTAGCTTATATTCTTTTCCCATTGTATTTAACCTTTTCTTTGTCCATTCACATTATAAGATTGTGCTTCCCTACATCAGAGAGATTTGTGATAGGGCAGAAAGAAGTTATCAGAAAGGCAGTTCCTTCCCTGCCTGATAGTTTTGGGGAAAAATAAATCTGTAAAGTAAGTAGAAAAAGGTATTTCTTCTAAGCTGAAAAAAGACATGCTTAAAGCTGCACAGTTATATAATGCTGCCTCCTCAGAAGTGGATCCTTGGGGACCAGCAGTTAGCATAATGGCTATGTTGCTGGACTACCACCTAGTCGACTGAGGTTCAAGTCCTGGACCCGGCGGCTTAAACTCACGCTGGGCGTGTGTGTGTGCATGCCCAAGATTCCAAGAGGAGAATGGAGGAGAAGGGATTGCTGCGTGGCCATCTCCCCAGGGCAGTGATTTCTCACTTTCTATCTCTCTGTCTCTCTCTCTCTCTCTCTGTCTTTCTGATGAGTGCACACGCCCTATAGCAAAAACCTCACAAAAAAAAAAAAAGTGGATCCTTCAAAAGTGTATCTGTAAGGTGCGATTTCAGACATCAGAGTTCAAAATTCAGCACAATTACCTTAACCCACACTAGGCACTGAGTCAGAGAAAATGTGGATTTCAAGGTCCCAATGAGGATGTTAGCAGCAACATGTAATCATGAGAGTAAAGGGGCCTCCAAAAATTATAGAATGAGATTTCCCATCAGTCTTGTGGAATGGGGCTACAGATTAGAATTTGGTTGGTTACAACAGTGTTCTATAAGATTGCCATTGGGTGAGAATGGGGTCTTAGAGAAGCGGTTGAGAAAGAAATCTACAGCTCATACTCAGTGTAACTGCAGCATCAGCATCTGTTCCATTTGTGATTTCTACCCATACTTACTAGGGAGATCAGCAGAATCACTATATACTAAATGAGCATGCATTTCACCTTTCTGGATACCAATTATTTAGATGTTTGAACATTTAATGGAATCTAGTATTTCTTGTATATTATTTTCATTTTTTTGTTTGTTTGTTTATTTTCTCTATCTTTTTTGGTGGCTTTTTTTCTAGGTCAAAGGCTTTGTTTTCTACATCCAAGATTTAGTCTTCTGCATGATCTAATCTGCTTTTAATACTTTCAAGGGAGGTTTTGATTTCCTGTATTACAACTTTTATCTCTAACATCTCTGTTTATTTTTATTTTGTTTTATGGTATCTATTTCTTCTATCAATTTGTGGGAGGGCTTCCTCATTTTCTGTAGCTCATTGTCTTTTTTGTTTTGGATATTCTGGATTTCAATGTCTCTCGTCACTCACATGTTGTTATAAGTTTTGCCACTATGACTATTCTGCATTTTTTGTCTCACATTTCTATGAGTTCCATTGTGTTGTTTGCAGATGATGAAGAATTGTTATTTTCACTTGAGGGAGATATATTTCCTTGGTTTCTCATATTTCCTATGCCTCTGTGGTGGTGTTGTTAACGGATGGGAGAGTGTTGAGCTGCATTGTGAAGTTCTCAGTTCTTTGGGTCCAGATCACTAAAATTAGAGATCTGTCCCTAGGCGCAAAATGAAACCACAACCACGAAAGAAGTAGGTAGAAAAAAAGATTTAATAGAAAGAAAGGAAAGAAAAGAAAGAAAGTACACCCAAAAAGATGGTTGGGCGGGCAGATTGCCGGGTGGCAACCACGCTTGGTACTAGTTAACCGTTATTTTTATTACTAGAGGTTATGAATATTCATTAGTGGGAGGCCCCTTATGCCGCCTATGTCCTTCCTTTAAATTTGAATCCATACATTTTCTCCTGCATGTGCGCATCTTCCTCACAGGTAAAGAATGAAGAACTTGATCACCTAATTGAGCATGGTGCCCAATGCGAGCCAGGTTGTCCTAATTAGACTGCCCAGTTAGTCTATTGCCCTAATAGGAATTGGGGCATTGACCAAAAGTGCTTGCTTAGGTCTTTTTGATAAGAGAAAAATCTACAAATTATCCTTGTGTAGTTCCCTCAGGCCCCAAGGAAGGAAGATGGCACATTGCCTCACCCTCCTGGCTCCTGGAGCTAGATGAGCCTTTCGCTTTTCTTAGGGCTGCCCGCTCATGGCTAACTAACTGCCTATCACGTTGTCTGGTTATCTGATTGATTATACATACTTTTCTTCCTAATTTCTTAAAGTTAATTTTGAGCACTGAAATGCATGCAGGGGGATGTGATCTGTGATGTATTTGTAGCTCCATCTCCGTAATGCTCACCCTGTTAACTGCACTTTTGTTGCTGTGACTAGGTGTTCCATATGCCTCCTCTGTTCTAGAGAACAAATGCATCGAAGATTGAGCTCCAGGATTTAAAACTGAGAAAAAATATATGGGTTGTCTACTTTACACTTAAGAAATCTATAAAGTCTGTGAATAATGGGAAGACTAGAGGTTCCAAGATAGCCTCTGATCTTGATCTGCACACTGGCTTCTGCCATGCAGGACCTGAGAAAAATAACATGGCAGAATTTGGAATCAAAAGGGACTGGCACCTGGAGCATACAATTGGAGTATGCAGATTCCAAGACAGTCTGTGGCCTCAGTCTGCACACTCACTTCCGCCATGCCCTGTGCTTGCACTTCTTAGAAAGTTATTTCCTTCTTTGTATATTCAAAACAATTTTTAAGGCTTTTGCCATAGGGCACTTGTGTTTGCCACAATAAGAGAGACTCTGAGAGAGAAAGTGAGAAATCACCCCTCAGGGATGATGAGCACACCACAAATCCTTCTTCTCCATCCTCCTCCTGAAATTCTTGGAATGCATGAACACATGCTCAGTGAGATTTTCAAGCTGCCAGATCCAGAACTTGAACCACGGTCAACTATGTAGAAGTCCAACACCTTCATCACACCACCTGCTGGTCCATCAAAACAATTAAAAACTTTTTGTTCCTTTATTAAATTTAACTTTAATATTAATATTTTCATACATTCAGTCATTATATATCATTTACCTTGTAGAGAGAACTTAATAAACAATTTCTGTGTCCTATAAAATTCTTACTTCTCTATTTTTCTCCCTGATTTACTTCCCTACTCTTTTCCCCTTTCCCATCCTCCTTCCACACAGTTTCCAACATTTTCAATGCCTTTATGCTCTCTAATCTTTCAATCTCTCCCATAGAATGCAGTCATTAGAATAGGACAGTGTGTAATGGGGGAAGTGAAGAGAAGAGGATAGAGAAAGATAGCAAGAGAACAATAGATGCAGTCATTATATGTTAAGTGGATACATATAGTGTCTTTATTTCATAACCTGACTTAATTCACCCAACAATAAATCTCCCATATTTTTCCACTTTCTATATCAGGGTCTTTTTTTTAAATGACTGAATAGTATTCCATGAAATTTATGTGCCACACTTTTATAATCAATTCATCTGTTCCTGGACATTTTTGTTGGTTCCATGTCTTAGCAATTGTGAATAATGTTACAATAAACATAGATGTGCAAGCACTTTCCTGAGTTTTCTCTTGTCCTTTGGGTAGATTCCCAGGAGTAGAACTGGTGGATCATACGGTAGTTCTATTTGTAGGTCTTTGAGGAACCTCCATATTGTTTTCCACACTGACTGGACAAATTTACATTCCCACCAACAGTGTAGTAGAGTTCCTTCTTCACCACAAACATGCCAACACTTATTTTTTGTGTTTTTAATCCTCACCATTCAGACAGGGGTTAAGTGGTATCTCAGTGTTGTTTTAATCTGCATCTGCCTTATGATGAGAGATGTTGAGCATTTTTTCATATACTTTTTGGATGTTTGTATGTCTTCCTTAAAGAGGTTTTGTTCAGCTCATTTTCCCATCTTTTAATTTAATTAATTTAATTACAGTTTTTTTTCTGGTTATCAATCCCTTTTCTGAAGCATAGTTTACAAAAATATTCTCCCATTATGAAAGTTGTTGATTCACACTAATTACTGTGTCTTTTGCTGTGCAGAAACTTCTTAAACTGATGCAATCCCACTTATGTTTTTGGGATATTTCCTGTGCTTTGGGGTCTTATTTAAAAAGTTTTTGCCTACCCCAATGTCTTGCAGAGTTTCTCCAGTGTTTTCCTGTGGGAGGCTGTGCACCAGCAAGTCCAAGAGACCATTTTAATGAGTCTCTTACTATTGCCATCTTAGGCTCAGAGAGCAAACAATTACAAAGGCCACAACTGGCTCCCCTTCAAAAACTTCACCTTCAAAACCATACTCTGATTGGCCACTTCCCATAGCAAATCGATGAGCTTAAAATCCCTCAGATTTGCATATCTGGCACCTCATGATTGGTCCACAAAGCAACCAATCATAACCCACCTTTTACTATCCTTCATTCAACCAATCAGGGCCCACCAACACGTATATAACTACCATCCCTGGCCCATAATTGACAAATGACCCTGAAGAGCTGTGACACTGCGTCGTCTCTGGACGACCCTGAGCTGTGACACCGCATTGTCTCTGGATGACCCTGAAGAGTTGTAACACTGTGTCGTCTCCATGCTGCCCACAACAAAGACACGACCCTGAAGAGACACTGCGTCGTCTCCATGCTGTGACAGAGTGCCGCTCGTCCCGTCTCTCACTCCTTCCCTCAGGAAACCTGTTCAACTGTCCTGTGGGCTGGGACATTTTCCACTAGTAGTTATATGATTTGACATCTTAGATTTAGCTCTTTGATAAATTTTGAATTGATTTTTGCATTAATATTAAAAGTTAAATGGTGAAAAATTGGCTTCAGATTCATCTTTCTGCAGATAGATACCTAGTTTTTCAGTACCATTTGATCTAGAGATTTTCCTTTTCTTACTGGATTGATGCCATTTGTTTAAAATCAGTTGGCCAGGGACCAGCAGTTAGCGTAATGACTATGTCACTGAACTCCCACATAGTCGACCACGGTTCACGTCCCAGACCCGGTGGCTTAAAACTTACACCAGGCGCGTGTGCGTGCGTGCCCAATATCCCGAGAGGAGAATGGAGGAGAAGGGTTTGTGGCGTGGCCATTGCCCCTGGGGGGTGATTTCCTGCTTTCTATCTCTCTGTCTCTCTCTCTCTCTCTGTCTGGTGAGCGCATACACCCTATGGCAAAAACCTCTCCAAAAAAAAAAATCAGTTGGCCATATGTTTTGGGATTTATTTCTTGAGTCTCTATTCTGTTCCATTGGTTCACCTATCTGTTTTTGTTTGTTTGGTTGTTTATTTCTTTTTATGAATTATTTTGTTTAACTGCATTAATTTACTTATTCATTTAAATTAGAGTGGGAGCCATAGAGAGGGATAGTAATAAAGCAAGCTACTAGGTCCAGGTCTCAAACCATGCTTGGCCATGTGGAAGTCCAGTGTCTGTGCTACCTGCCAGCCCTGCACCTGTCTCTTTCTGTGCCAATACCATGCTTTTTTTGATTATCACAACTTTATAATATATATTTGGGGTCAGGGAGTGAGATGCCACTCATTCCACTCTTCTTGCACAGATTGCTTTGGCAATAGGAGGTCTTTGTTGCCTCTTCTGATGGTTAGTGCCCCTACTGATTTGTAGATTTAATTCATTTATATTACACTTACTTGCTTTGTGTCTCACTGAATTCCTACATGTCCTGGATCTATGAGAATTATATTCTTATTGTCCATTGCATGCAAATTATGCATATCTCCTCTGGTCATGCTCATGCTTCATTGTCCACTGGATTCTATTTGCATAATAGAAGTTCAAATATAAAATCATTGAAAATTTAAAAGTTAGGGGCCTCTCCGGGCCCCGCGCCTAGACTGCCACCGGCGGC
>NW_006159464.1:274370-280972 GCF_000334495.1 Tupaia belangeri chinensis | reverse complement strand
ATATGTATGAAAGTAGAAATGGAATATTATTGGTGATAACATGCTTGATTAAGACACTATGCAGTGTATCCTAGATGGGAAACTACATTTAGTGTGTTGTGATGATGCTCAGGGAATGAGTGTTAGGTAATATAATAAAAAAAAAAAGTTGCAGGAGGAAAAAAAAATGCACATTTGATGACTGCACAGCTGGGTACTACTTTATAGTATGTTCATTCTACTCACTGGGGTTTATGCCTAGGGTCAGATTTGGGTACATGTATAGGTATGTGTCAGCTGTGCTAGCTATTGGATATATTTAGACTAATTAAGCTCATTGGCAGAACAAATGAATGGGGGTGGGGCGGAAAGCATGGAGGGCAACCATGGATGCCAGGGACAATGGAGGAGGAAGATGGGACATAGCAGAGGGTGGGGGATGGGGAATCAGGGATGGCAAGACAAAGGGCAAGGTATGCATGATGTAAGAATTGGAAAATTATTTGCTGAGAACATGTATGTTGATGTTCTTGATTGAACCAATGCACAGTGTATTTTGGATGGAAAATTCATTTGTGTGTTGTGATGGTGTATAGTGAATTCATAAAATAAAAAAAAATAGAAAAAAAATTAAAAGTTAGCAGTCACCCGGTATTAAATAAAGGACAGGCCCTTTAGAACACAGGACCCTGTTTGACTGCACAAATGACATATCCATGAATCCAGTGCATGTCACAATCATACATTAGTCTGTGACATCAAAATGAAGCAATGATGTCAATATCTGGTGTAGCTATTGAAAATTAAGAACCTTCACTAAGCCTCAAAAGTATTTCTCCGCTATTTCAGAATTCCTTGGAAAGATGTCTCACATTTTATGCTCATGAGCAAGATTTTTTGTGTTTTGTTTTTTAGAGGTTTTTGCTATAGGGTGCATGTGCTTGCCAGCCAGACAGAGAGAGACAGAGAGACAGAAAGTGAGAAATCATCCCCTGGGGGGATGGCCATGCTGCAATCCCTTCTCCTCCATTCTCCTCAGGATCTTGGGCATGCACACACATGTCCCCAGCGTGAGTTTTAAGCCACTGGGTCTGGGATGCAAACCGCGTTCCACTATGTGGGATCCGGCAACATAGCCATTATGCCAACTGCTGGTCCCTATGAGCAATTTTTTTTTTTATTTTCCTACATATAACAATATTTAACCACAATTCTGTTGCCTCTTGTGCCAATGTCCGTGGTGAAATAAATTCTACTAATAATGGCTGTCTTCAAAGGTAGAAACAACCACTGGCAACTCTTTTTGGCCTTGTGGCATCTAACAATGTTCACTCTACATTTGACACATTGAAAAAAAGATACAAGTTTTAAAAAGACACTATCAAAGGTTAATTATAAAAAAAAAAGGAAATAAAATGTGTAATAGATTAGAATTACTATATCCAGACAATGCTCTGGAGATATTTTAGGACTAGAATCCTACTTTTCCCTTAGCCTGCTCCCAGGCAATACATTTTAAAATGACCTTTTATTTCAAGTACAGCTAAGCATTTCAAAGAAATTTTGTGAACCAGCCATGGTGATGCATATGTAATATAATGTCCCACAATACTTAAACATATGAGAAGATTTGGGTTTGCATTATAAGGCTTTTCTGAACATTCTTGGTGAGCATGCAAGTACCTGTGATTCTAGTTGACTGAGGCTGGGTGTAGATCCTGGCATGAGGATCCTTTTGGGATGCATTTCTCTCTTTCTTTCTCTTTTAGAATAAATAAATGAATTTAAATTTAAAATTATTTTATTATATTTTATATCATGTTTTTATGTTTTTGTAGCGGGATGGCTTTCTGGCTATTTTCATTGGCCATGCTGCCAAAAACAACTACACATTTTAAAATCAGATATGTAATTTAATTTCCCTAGAAGCCATTTATTTTATCTCTTTTTGAGTGGTTTTAGGAAATATATCACTAAAGTCAGGCACTTCTAAGTGTCAATCAACAGAAAAGTCAACTTAAACTGGCTTGAAGGATTAAAGAGGACATCTAGTAAGAGCAACGTGATAAACTAAGGTAATGAAGACTGTTTTTCCCAATAAAACACAGATAAATATGGAATGTACAATCTTTAAAATCACAACTAATTGTGAGTTAAAAACAAAGAGAATAATCTATGGATTTCAGAAATAGATAAGGAGATTAAAATTGGAACTCATAAACTAACTCTGTTATAGTACACCTTAAGAACACTTTTTATTCCATTCTATTCTATTCTATTTATTTAGAGAATACAGAGAAAGAGAGAAAGAAAGGGGGGAAGTGAGTAAGCACCCCCATATTGGATGGCCATACCACAATCCTTTCTCTTCCATTTCTCCTTTAGGTATTTTGGGCACGTACATACACAAACCTAGCATGTTTTTCAAGCTGCCTGATATGGGACTCCAATCACACCCTCATATGGGATGCAGTTCCCTTGATCACCATGCCACCGGCTTGCCTGTTCTTTTATTATTACCATCTTGGAGATGGAAAGTGTTATCTCAGTTTGCATTTAATTTGTTTTCTTAATGCCTAAATATCTTGAGCATATTTTCAGGTGATTTTTGACCATTTGTTTATCTTTTGTAGATAAATGTCTATTCAAATATATTGCTAAAATGTTTTATTGATTTACGTGCATTTTTATTTTTGAATTGGAAATGTCCTTTGCATATTTTGGATACTAAACTCTCACTCTATATATGCTCTGAAAACACTTCTCTCATGCCTGAGACTATCTTTTTATTATATTGATAGTAAAAGTTTTTCTTTTAACTTTGATGAAGTTTGCTTAAATTTTTCCTTTTGCTTTTGATATCAGAGCTAAAAAACTGTAGTGTTATACAAAGTTGCAAGGATTTATATCTATATTCAAAAGTGTCATTTTATATATTAAATTTAACTCAATCTACTTTGAGTTAATTTTCTGCACTTGGTATGAGTTAAGGGTCCACCTTCACTCTTTTGTGTGGATATTCAATTGTCCTAGCATCATTTATTAAAATCAAAACACATTATCTATTAAATATTGTTAAGACCCTTATCAAAAATCTATTAATTGGGACCAGAAGACAGTATAATGTTTACCTCGCTGGATTCCCTCATAGTTGACCAAGGTTTGAGTCTCAAACCTGGTGGATTAAAACTTAGGCCACCTACATGTTCATGTATGCACAAAATCCTGAGAGAAGAATGGAAGTCAAGAAACTGTGGCATGGGTATACCCCTGTGGGGGTGATTTCTTGTTTTCTCTTTCTCTTTCTCTTCAGAGAGTGCACATGCCATTCTATACACACACACACACACACACACACACACAAGTGCACGTGCCCTATAGCAAAAACTTCTAAAAAATAATAATAATATTAGGTCTTCCAACAAATAAACATGAAATGTCTTTCCATTTATGTAGGCTTTAATTTTTCCAATAATGTATTACTGTTTTGGTGTAAAATTATTTCCTTTATTTTACTCCTAACTATTTTATTCCTTTTGATGTTAAATGTATTGGGACATGAGAGTATCTGGTTGCAGTGACAGTGCAGGGTGAGCATCAGAGAGATGAAGCTGCAGAAAGACCATGGCTTACCATGCATCTTTGAACTCCCAGATGTGTAAACTGGAATCTAGAGGGTCCCATTTTTCCTTGCCCCCCCCATGCCATTGAAGTCTCTGCTTCCAGTGATGATGCAGAGTGTAGAGTGAGCTGCAGAGACCACAGATCACCTTCCCCCGTTCGCCTTTGAACTCTCAGAATTAAATCCAAAATATTAACAAGTAATGTGTAATCAATCAGAAAACAGCACAGAAGCACAAGGAAAATGAGAAAACAAGAAAATATATCTCCCTCAAGGGAGGAGACAATAGACTTTGGGAAATGTCAGATAAACAATTTAGAATATTCATAGTGACAAAACTAAATGAGATACAAGAGAAAAGAGAGGACAAACTCCAGGAGAAGAGGAAGTCCTTCCATGATTTGAAAAAAGAAATAGACACAATTTAAAAAAGTCAAATGTAACCGTTAAAGGCTGTAATAAAGGAAATCAAAACATCCCTTGGAAGTATTAAAAGAAGATTAGATCATGAAGGAGGTTGATCTAGAAGATAAAACCTCTGACCTAGAAAAAAAATTATCAAAAGAATGAAAAAATAACAAAAGAAGACATTTGGATAATATAAACAAAATACTAGATACCATTAAAAGAGAATGTCTGGTTCAAGCGACAGTGCAGGGTAAGCATCAGAGAGATGGAGCTGCAGAGACCATGGCTTACCATGCATCTTTGAACCTCCAGGTATGTTAACTAGAATCTGGAGAGTCGCACTTTTCCTTGCCCACCCCATGCCATTGAAGTGTATGTTTCCAGTCCAAAGATCCAAA
Organism: Tupaia belangeri chinensis; assembly: GCF_000334495.1. Taxonomy (NCBI): domain Eukaryota; kingdom Metazoa; phylum Chordata; class Mammalia; order Scandentia; family Tupaiidae; genus Tupaia; species Tupaia belangeri. The sequence goes on along the minus strand of NW_006159464.1, from coordinate 276,565 downwards.
TAACTGGTATCTCAGAAGGTGGAGAATCTAAGAAAATTGATTATCTATTACATGAAATACTTGAAGAAAACTGTCCAAACCTAGAGAAGTATTCAAACATCCAGATACAAGAATTACAAAGGACACCAAAGGAAAAAAAAAATAATTAATTAAAAAAGGAAGATACTCTCCATGGCACATCATAGCAGATTGACCAAAATCACAGATAGAAAATATTCTAAAAATGGCAAGGCAAAAACATCAAGTTACTTAAAAAGTTTATCCCATCATGATAACATCAGACATATCAGTGGAAGTAATGCAAGCAAGGAAAGAATGAGAAGATACATTGAAAGTGTTAAAAGGAAAGCAGTTTTAACCAAGATTACTATATCGGTTAAGACTATCCTTCAAACAGGAATAAAGGATAAAAACATTCCCAGATAAACAGAACCTGAAAGAATTTACCAACACCAGACCAACTCTTCAAGAAGTACTGGAGGGAGTGCTATATCAGGAAAATTAAAGAGATGTACAAACATATAAGAACTAAAAATAACAAGAAAATGGCTAACATAATGTCACAGACAAATCCAGACAATGAATGTTAATGGATTAAATTTTCCAATTGAGAGACACAAACTGAATGGATTATTAAAAAAAAAATACCTTCTATCTTTTGCCTACAAAAGCACACCTCGTGGATAAAGACAAACGTAGACTAAAAGTGAAGGGCTGAAAAAGGGTATTATTATTCTGATTTCAGACAAAATAATTGTAAGACAAAAAGTCTAAAAAGAAATAAAAAAGGGCATTATATAGTAGAAAAATGCTAATTCATCAAGATATAATATCTATAAATAACTATGCACCTAACTCGGAAGCACCCAAGTATGTAAAGTGAAAACTGTTAGATATAAAATGACAGATAGGTTGCTGCACACAAATCATTGGTGATCTCAACACCCCACTATACCTTTTGGACAGATTATCTAGACAAAAAATAAGCAGACATACAGGATCTAAAGAATACCACAAATCAAATGGACTTGACAGACATCCATAGAATTTTCCATCTGAAAATCTAGAAATATACATTTTCTCACTCTTACATGGAACCTTTTTGAAGATTTACCACATGATAGGGCAAAAAACAAGCCTTTACAAATTCAAAGGCATATCCAGCATATTTTCTAACCGTGATGGAATTAAACTGGATATTAATTTCAGAAAGAACCCTCAAAAATACACAAATATGTGGAAAAAAAAACCAACCTACTCCTGAATGACTTCATAATCACTGAAGAAATTAAGACTGAAATCAAAAGATTTATTGAAAAAAAATGATAATGATCACATGAGATTCCATAACTTATGGGACACAGAAAAAAAACTGCCATAAGAGGGAAGTTCATTGCAATTAGTGTGCATTAAAAACAGATATAGAAAGGTGGGAAATAGACAACAGCACACTTGAGAAAAGTGTAAAAACAACAACAAAACCAAAAATGGCAGGATGTAAGAGATAATAAAGAGCCAAGCAGAAATAAAGAAAATAGATGGGATCAGCAGATGGTATAATAGGTACCTGCCTGGACTTCCATGTACTTGACTGTGGTTTGATCCTGGATCTAGCAGCTTAAAACTCATGCCAGGTATCTCAAAATTCAATGGTCATCCCCCCTCAGGAGTAGTTCTCTCTTTGTGTCTGTCTCTCTCTGTATCACCAGGGAATGCATGCATCCTATAGAAAAATCCCTCTAAAGAAAAGAAAAGGAAGAAATGAAATAGAGAATAAGTGAACTACTCAGAAAATAAATGAAAACCAAAGCTGGTGCTTTGAGAACATAAACAAACTTCCCACACCATTAGGTAGACCAATTAAGAGAAAAAGGAACCAAATAAATCAGATTCATAATTAAAAGGCAATATTACAACAGATGTAACACAAATACAAAATATTATTAGATAATACTATGAATGACTTTATGCCTACAAACAACAAAACCTGGATGAGATGGACAAATTCGTGGACACATCCTGGACACGATTGAATCAGGAAGACATAGAAAGCCTGAAAAGACCCAAAACAAGCAATGAGATTGAATCAGCAATAAGTAACCTCCCTAGGGGCCGGCAGGTGGTGCCTGGACTCCCACATGGCTGACCCTGGTTCAAGTGTTAGACCTGGCGGCTTTCTCTCTCTCTCTCTCTCT
>NW_006159464.1:269853-273819 GCF_000334495.1 Tupaia belangeri chinensis | reverse complement strand
TCGCGCTCTCTCTCTCTCTCTCTCTCTCTCTCTCCCCCTCCCTCTCTCTCTTTGTCCCTCTCTGATCAAATTAAAAGTAAATTACAAAAAAAAGTAACCTCCCAATAAAGAAAAGTAAAGTCCAGGTCCTGATGACTTTGCTGCTGAATTCTACAAAACTTTTAAAGAAGAGCTAATCCCCATTTTACTCAAACTATTTCTAATGTTTAAAAAGGAAGAAACCCTTCCAAAATTATTTTTATGAAGCCTCCATCATCCTCATCCCCAAAGCAGATGAGGACATAGCAAAATAGGAAAAATACAGACCAATATCACTCATCTGATGAATATAAATGTAAGAATTCTCTCTACAAGATACTAACAAATTTTATCCAACAGCATATAAAAAGATTATTCATCAAGACCAAGTAAGCTTTATTACAAAGATGCAAAGGTGCTTCAACATATGCAAAATCATAAATGTAATATACCTTATTAAGAGAAAGATTAAAAACAATGAGATCATATCAATCAATGAAGTAAAACCATTTGATAAAATACAACATCCCTGAATGATAAAGACTCTCAGCAAAATTGGCATACGAGGGACATTTCTCAACACAACGAAAGCCATATATGAAAAACCTAGAGTCAATATCACACTGAATGGGGGAAAACTGAAAGATTTTCCCCTAAAAATTGGAACAAGACAAGACTGTCCACCTTCTCCACTCCTTCTCTATGTAGTACTGGAAGTCCTAGCCAATGAAATCAAAAAAGAGAATAAAATAAAAGGTACTCAATTAGTGGAAGAAGAACAATTATCTCTGCAGATGATATGATTATATACATAGACAACCAAAAGAATACATGAAAAAACTGGAAATGATAAATGAATATAGTAAAGTGACATGAGACAAAATCTACACACAAAATTCTATAGCATATCTATACACCAACAGCGAGCAGATTGAGGTAGAACTGAAGAAAGCAATCTCATTTACAATAACCAGAACATTTACAATACCAGGACAAGTATAAGATATCTAGGAATAAACCTAACCAAAGAAGTCAAAGACCTTTACAAGGGAAGCTATGAAACTCTAAACAGAGAAATTGAAAATGACACAGTAAAGTGGAAGGATATCCCATGTTCCTGGATTGGAAGAATTAATGTAATTAAAATGTCAATTCCAACCACACTAATATATATATATTTCATGCAATTCCAATCAAATAAACAGAGACATTCTTCACAGATTTAGAAAAAAAGCAATCATAGAATTTGCCTGAAATCATAAAGGACCTCATATTGCCAAAGCACTTCTGTGTAAGAAGAGTGAAGTAGAGGGCATCTCACTCCCTGACCCCAAACTATATTACAAAGTTGTAATAATAAAAACAGAGTGGTACTAGCACAAAAACAGGTATGTAAACCAATGAAACAGAATAGAGATCCCAGAAATAAGCCCTCAAATGTACAGTCAAGTGATTTTTTACAAAGGGCACCAGTTCATCCAATGGGACAAAGAAAACCTCTTCAGAAAATGGTGCATCAAAAACTGGGTATCCACTGGCAAAAAGATGAAGCTGGACCCATATCTATCACTGTTAGGCAAAGTCTTCTTGAACAAGACACCCAAAGTGCAGGCAATAATTCCAAAATCGAAAAGTGAAATTACATTTGAGTAAAAAGCTACTGCACAGAAAAAAAAACAATAATTACAGCAAATCAATAACTCTCAGATTGAGGGACTATATTTACAAACTGTCTCAGATAAGGGACTGATAACCAGAATATATAGGGAATTCAAACAGCTTACGCGAAAAACAAAACAAAACAAAAAACATCAACCCCATTCAAATGAACTGAACAGATAACTTTCTTTTTTTTTCTTTTCTTTTTTTTTTTTTTTTTTTTTTCTGGGAGAGGTTTTTGCTATAGGGCGCATGCGCTCGCCAGACAGAAGCATAGAGACAGAAAGCGAGAAATCATCCCCCGGGGGGATGGTCATGCTGCAATCCCTTCTCCTCCGTTCTCCTCTTGGGATCTTAAGCATGCACCCGGTGTGAGTTTTAAGCCACTGGGTCCAGGACGCGAATCACAGTTGACTATGTGGAAGTCCAGCGACATAGCCATTACGCTAACTGCTGGTTCCTGATAACTTTCTAAAGAAGAGCTATGAATGGCTAAAAAGCATATGAAAAAATGCTAAACATATGAAAAAATGCTAAACATCTCTTATCATAGAGAGATACAAATCAAATCTATAATAGCATACCACCTAACTCTAATCATAATGGGTAAGATTTAAAAAACAAGCAATAATAAATAACGATAAGGCTATAGCGAAAATAGAATTCTCCTACACTGTTTGTGGGGATGGAAATTAGTACAGTCACTATGAAGAACAATATGGAAATTTCTCAAAGATCTATAAATAGAACTGCCATTGTGATCCAGCCATTCTACTCCTGGGTATCAACCCAAAGGATAGGAAAATGCTCATTCATAAAAATACTTGCTTATCCATATTTATTTCAGCACTATCCATGATTGCTAAGACATGGAACCAACACAAATGTCCATGAACAGATGATGGACTGAAAAAGTGTGGAAAACATACACTACAGAATACTACTAATCCACAAAAACACAATGAGATTCTGAAATTTGATAGAAAGTGGACAAATATGAAAATTTACTTCCAAGTAATGCATGCCAGACAATGAAAGAGGGCCTTGTATGTCCCCACTCGATATAAACCGAATGTTGGCAGCCTCTCAGAAACTGAATGATGTGAAAGTATAAAAGCATGGAGAGCAATGATGATGCTGTAGAAAATGGTGGATGAGGATGGGAAATGTGGGAGGGTGAAAGGAAGGGAGGGAACCAAAGGGAAAAAGAAAGAAGCAAAATATTTAAGGTAATCAAAATGGAAAGAAATAGGTTGATTATATTTTCTTTTTATTTATTTTATACATTTGATCACTATACATCATTTAGCTTATAAAGTGAATTCTCTCAACATGAATACACTTCACATCATTCCAGTTAAGGATACTATACATGTTATCATCAACAAATAATAATCTGTTTCTGTGTCATGATAAATGTCTTGCCTCTCTACTTTTATCTTAAATATTTTTCCTCACACTCTCCCCCTTTTTGCACCCTCTTCCTACACTATATTAATTATCATAACCATTGTCCATGCTTCTATATCCTCTAATCTTCCAGTTTCCACCATAGAGTGTGGACAGTTGATATATATTTAGTGGAGACATACAATTTCTCTCTTTCATAGCCTGGCTTGCCTCACTCAGCAATAAATCTTCCATATTTGTGCACTTTCTATCAAATGCCAGGTCTTTGTTTTTTATGGCTGAGAAGTATTCCATAAAAGATATGTGCCACATTTTTTTCAACTCATTCATCTGTTCCTGGAAATTTGGGTTGGTTCCATGTCTTAGAAATTGTGAATAATGCCACAATAAACATAGATGTGTAAGCACTTTTCTGACTAAGCATTCTCCAGTCCTTTGGATAGATACCCAGGAGTGGTAGATAATATGGTAGTTCTACTTGTAGATCTTTGAGGAACCTCCATATTGTTCTCTACAGTGACTGGAAAATTTTACATTTACACCAACAATGAAGGAGACCTCCCCTTTCACAACAGTTATGACAAAATTTATCATTTTTTTTATCTTTGACATTATTTAATACATTCAATTGCTATACATCATTTAGCTTGTAGAGAGAATTTACTGAACATGAAATACACATCAGACCAGTCCAATTGAGAACATTACACATATTATCATCAACACATAATAAAGCAAGAACATTTTTTTCACATGATTTTTGGCTTTTAGTACATCTTCTTTAGAGAGTTTTTTGTTCAGCTCATTTTCCCATCTTTTAATTGGATGGGTCTTTTTTTTTTTTTTTTTTTTTTTTTTTTTTTTTATTTTCCTGGGCTC
>NW_006159464.1:268191-269760 GCF_000334495.1 Tupaia belangeri chinensis | reverse complement strand
CTTTTTTAAAAATCAAATTTATTTATAATGAATTTATTTGTTAAACAGAAGTGTATCTGCTAGACTGAGAAATGCAGGAATTACGAATGACTATTACATGAAGATATTGAAAGTACTTTTAGATGAGATTGAAGAAGAACTGGAAGAAAGAAGTGTTTCTAGTAAAATTAGAACATATCCACAGAATTTTTCAATTACAGAAATAAGGAATGGAAAATACCTAGGGAGGAATGTGCAATAAATTGAGGGTCTTTTCATATTAATTTTTAAGATAGATTTTTTTTGGCATGGTTTTCAATTTATAAAAGATCCAGGATCATTTTATTGGTTGTAAATCCAACCTTGCAACAAAAGTTCATGAGATATATAATTCACAGTATTCTTTCCTGTTGAAAATTTATAGGAAACTATATTTTATTTGATACATCAAAATAGGAATATAAAGCATTGTCCCATGTAATCATTGTCTTTGTCAAAGGACAATGAAGTCAAACTAAGAAGCTTTTGACTTTCTCTACTGGAAAATTTCTGCATAAGATTTTTGATATGTTTTGAGTCTGATTATTTTTATTATTCTTATCATAGTCTTTCTACAATGAATTGCAATTTTTACACAAACTTTTCTAAATACTTTTAGAGCATTCTATACTTGTATATTGGAGGAATGCATGGCAGTTTACACATATTATTTGATCAAATATATTAGTAAGTCATACTGTATAACCACTCTACCCCTGATATATATTAACTTAGAAAATTCTTCATCATCAGTAGACACAGGACATTATCTGCATATTTCCATCTTTTTTTACATTAGTATTCCTTATTGCTACGTTTGTTCCTTGGGCAATTTGATCTATTTTTAGTTTTTACATTAAATTTAGTTTTCAATTTTATTTATAATGATCAAATAACACCTATATTTAAGGAGCATAATGTAGAATTATGATATATGAATATATTATCTCAATAACTAACTAACCTAATGAAAATGCCACTTTCCTCATATGTATCTTTTATCTATACAAATATTTAAATATTACTATTCTTGCAGTTTTAAAATATGAAATACATTATCAATTGCAGAGACACTAGAATTTAATCTTTTCTAACTGAAGTCTTATATCCTAATGTCTCCCTTTCCCCCACCTACCATACCACAATCCCAGCATTTGGTAACTGTCTCTTCACTCTCTACTTATAAATTTGACTTATTTTAGAGTCTACATATAAGGGAGAGCATGTAGATCCCTTTTCTCAAAATACAAATTATCCTCTGTCATCTGTGAGACATACTCTTTTGCACTGAACTCAAGAGCATTTTTATCATTTTCACAAGCATCAAACTCACATCTATTTTTAAAATTTTTAAATATATTATATATTCAATCACTACACATCGCTTAGCTCGTAAAGTAAATTTTTCAACAGGGACACATTTCGCACCAGTCCAGATGGGGATAATATACACATTATCATCAACAGATAATAATCCATTTCTGTGTCCCATAATTGACTTGCCTCTCCATTTTTCTCCTTAATGTTCTTCCTTGCAATATTTTCCTTCTC
>NW_006159464.1:262866-268181 GCF_000334495.1 Tupaia belangeri chinensis | reverse complement strand
ACTCTTTCCATCCTGTATCAAGTATCTTAAACCATTTTCCTTGTTTTTATATCCTCTAATCTTTCGATTCAACCATAGAGCAGACAGTCAATGTACCTTAAGTAGAGACATACAAAGTCTCCTTCATAGTCAGGCTTGCTTCACTCAGCAGTAACTTTTCCAATATTTGTCCACTTTCTATCAAAAACCAAGGTCTTGTTTTTTTATGACTGAATATGGTTTCATAGAGTATATGTGCCGTACTATTTCGATCCCTTCTTCTGTTTGTGGACATTTGAGTTGATTCCATGTCTTAACAATTGTGAATAATGTTGCAACAAACATTGATGTGCAAGCACTTTTACAACTAAGCCTTCTCTTGTCTTTTGGTAGATACCCAGAAGTAGGGCTGCTGGATCATATGGTAGGTATTTCTCTTTGTAGATTGTTAAAGAATCTCCATATTGTTCTTCAAGGTGGCTAGACCAATTTACATTCTCACCAGCAGTGCATAAGATTTTCCTTATCAGGACATCCCAATCAGCACTTATCATAATTTTTTTTTAACCTTAGTCATTCTGACTGGGGTTAGGTGGTATCTCTTGTGGTTTTGATCTGCATCTCCATTATAATGAGGGATGTTGGGCATTTTTTCATATACCTTTTTGCTGTCTGTATGTCTTCCTTAAAGAGTTGCTTTTCCAGTTCATTTTCCCATCTTTAAATTGGGTTGATTATTATTTTGGGGGAGTAAGACACTTGAGTTCCCTGTCTATTCTGGTTATCATTCCCTTATCTGAAGCATAGGTTACAAAAACATTTTCCTATTCTGAGGGTTGTCAACTCACACTAATTACTGTGTCTTTTACTGTGCAGGAACTCCTTAATCTAACGTAATCCCACTTGTCTATTTATGGGATTATTGACTTTGCTTTGGGGGTCTTATTTAAGTAATCTTTGCCTATCCCAAATGTCTCTCAGTTTCCCCAGTGTTTGCCACCAATAACTTTTTTAAATTTAATTTTACTTCTTTTTTTATTATCATCATAATCTTCTTTATATTACATTGGATCACCAATTGCTTTTCAGTTTGAGATCTTAGGTTTAGATCTTTGATCCTTTTCGACGTGATTTTTGTCAATGGTAAGAGGTAGGTATTCAGATTCACCTTTCTGCAGGTGGATTCCCAGCTTATCCAGCACCATTTACTAAAGAGGTTTTTCTTTTTCCACTAGATTGACTGGTACTCTTTGTAAACAATCAGTTGGCTGTATGTTTTGGGCTTTATTTCTGGTGTCTCTATTCTGTTCCATTGGTTTACATGTCTGTTTTTGTTCTAATACCATGCTGTTTTGATTATCACTGCTGTGTAATATATTTAGGGGTCAGGGAGTGAGATACCTCCTACTCCAATCTTCTTGTGTAGGATGGCTTTGGCAATATATATTTTTTAATGATTCCATATATACTTTGTGACTCTTTTTTCCAAATCTGTGAAGAATGTTGCTGGTAATTTGATTGGGATTTTTAAAATACGTTTATTTATTTAGGTAAAATTGTCTATTGATAACATTAATTATGCCAAAACAGGAACATGGGATATTCTTCCACTTTTTTGTGTAATTTTTGAGTTCTCTTTTTAGGTTTTCCTAGTTTTTCTTGTGGCAGTCTTTGCCTTCTTTGGTTAGATTTATTATTAGGTATCTTATTTTTATATCTTACAATAATTATTTTTTATTTTATTAGTTATTATTATTATTATTTTACTCTACTTTTAATTTTTAAAAATTTTTTATTTATTTTTACATTTTCCCACAATCATTTACTTTACATATCAAAAAATTTTTACTCATACTCCATAGTTCTTGACAGTTAATAAACGATTTTCAAAATTTCAAAATACTGAATTTTTAAGATAATATTAAAAATATTTCTTTTTTTTTTAATTTGGAGAGGTTTTTGCTATAGGGCATCTGCACTTGCCAGACAGACAGAGAGAGACAGAGAGACAGAAAGCAAGAAATCACCCCCCAGGGGGATGGCCCCGCCACAATCCCTTCCCCTCCGTTTTCCTCTTGAGATCCTGGGCATGCACGCACACAAGCCCAGCGTGAGTTTAAGCCACCGGGTCTGGGACTCGAACTGTGGTTGGCTACATGGGAGTCACTCCAGAGACATAGCCATTATGCTAATCGCTGGTTCCTTCAAAATATTCCTTATAATTTTGTATAATTTTGTTTGTGATTCTATAACAACAGAAACAGCATGGTTTTACATATTTTTGAGAAAATATTTACATGTCCTCTATTCAAATTGTGGAAAACCAAATGCCTAGAACACATAAACCTTCTAAATTCAGCCCTGCCCAAGTATTATGTGACATATCATCTGCTAGCAAAGATGAGTCTTTGCTTTCTTTCTTCCTTTAAAGTCTTTCTCAAAATAATCCTATAGTGTGGTTGCTCTTTTGCAATCTCCACTGATTGCAATGCTGGACTGGAAAAATCCAGGTTATTTTATGTTATAAATTCTTTCATATTTCTTCTCTAATCCTCTCTGCCAAGCAGAACTATTTATGGAACCAGGCCATCTTTCTAAGAGCTTCTGCTAGCTTACTTGAGATCCACCTTAGTTCCATAGTTTTCTGATAAATATTCAGATACGACATTCCAGTCAAAGCCCTGTACAATAATGAGTATTTCCAATTTCTGAATCAATGCAGGAAGCATTATTGAACTTATGTAAATAACCTTTCTGTCACAAAATAAGAATATTCCCAAATACTTTCCAATTTCAGAGGGGTCAGGAAGGAATAAAAGTATATGTTTCTATTTAAAGAAACAAACAAGAAAAATATTTTAACTTATTGATGAGCCTATCAACAACTCAAAAGAAAGTGAGCTGTTTAAATTGGAAAAACAAAGCATAGTAAAAAAAATCAGTAATATTTTACTCAAAAGTCATAAAATTCTATTTCTCCAGTTCAGTCTTATGTTCAAACTCTCTTCTGTTGAGTATGCAGTGTTGCTGAGGTCCAATCTTTCCATTTAAATCCTGGAAGTTAACATTCTATGTTGTTATTGCTATTTTTTTTCCTAGCATTAAATTGGTCATATTCTTGGCTGCCTTTTGTTCTCTTATTTCTATATGTATCTTTAGTTTTACTGGTTGAGCACTCTTTTCAGAACTTCCTGAAGAGTCTGTTACTGGCAAATTTTTTCAAGTCTTGTTTATCTGAGAATGTTTTTATTTTTTCTTTCCATATAAAAGATAAACTTGCTGGTTATAGTATTCTTGACTGAAACTGTTTTTCACTTTACACCTTGAATGTATTTTCCCATTCTTTCCTTGCTCACATTGTTTTTGGTGAGAGGTCTGAGGTTAGCCTGATAAGATAACCTTCATAAGTAACCTGACGTTTCTCTCTTGCCAATTTTAGTATCTTATCTTTGTAGATTTGACCAGTCTGGCTATGATGTTCCTGGAGAAGATCTTCTTGGGTTGATTCTACTAGGGGTCCTTTGTATTTCCTGGATCTGGATATTTTAATGTCTATTTAGATTTGGAAAGCTTTCTTCCAAGATTTCATGGAATAGATGATCAATGTCCTTAATAGTTTTCTCACCTTCTGGGATACCAATTATCCAAATGTTTTGATACTTAATACTGTCTAGTATTTCTCCTACAGTATTCTCATTTTTTGTGGTTATTTTCTCAGTTTTTTTTTTTTTTCTAGATCAGAGGTTTTGCCTTCAACATACAAGATTTGATTTTCTGCATGGACTAATCTGCTTTTAATACTTTCGAGGAAGGTTTTGATTTCCTGAATGGCATCCGTTATCTCTAATAGCTCCATTTGATTCTTCTTTATGGCGTATATTTGCTCTCTTAGGTTGTGAAAGAACTTCCTCACCTCCTGGTACTCATTGTATCTTTTCTCCTGCATCTTCTGGAGTTCATTGTTTCTCAGCTCTTGCATCTTGTTTAGTTTTGTCACTATAAATATTCTGTATTCGCTGACATTTCCATGAGTTCCACTGTACTGTCTGTAGATGATGAGGGATTGTCCTTTTCCCTTAGGGGAGACATATTTTCTTAGTATCTCATAAATCTTGTGCCTCTGCAGCGGTTTCTGGTCATTCTCTGAAAAAATCTCTCTTCTACTGTGTTTTGCAACGTGGTATCCACAAAAAGATTTTGAGTTCAGATTTATAAAAAGGAGTTTCTTCCTTGAAGCAGGAAGTTCAATAAGTGTTAAGGATTTCAATGACCCTGTCTCAGTGTTTTGGAGGTCTAGAAGATGGGATTTAGAGCATAGCTTCAGTTGCCTATAAGGTATATGGTAATTCTTTGAACTTATACACAGTGTATTCATGATGGAAAAATTTATTTGGTATGCTGTAATGATACACAGTGATTAACTGTATAAAAAATTTAGAAAACTTAAATAAAACCTTTAAAAAAACTTTAAAAACTTAAAAAATATATCAAATTGCTTTCATCATTTCATTTTGAGAACTTTCACTGTTGTTACAAAAATACATGTGAGTTTTGGGACCAGCAATTTTCTCTTCTATGTCTGAGACTCTATTTTCTGTATGATCTAATATGCTTTTAATACTTTTGAGGGAAAGAAGGTTCCACATGGCTCCAGCGAACTAGATTTTTCAGGGAATGAAGATTTTCTACCGAGAATTAAGCCTGCAAAAAAGGAGCTAGTGGTAGGGAGCCCACCTTCTGCACCCCCAGCCTTATATCTCTGTTTCTCTGTCTCGGTTCCTGTCTCTCCCTCCTTCTGTCATCCCTTTTTTTCTTGTAATTTTTCCTTTATACACATTTTTTAAAAGGCACAGTTTTTCTCTGGCTCTTAGCTCCACCTTTTTAATCACCTTTAATCTTGTTAATTATCACTCTGGTCCTCCCACCCAGGCAGAAGAAGCTGGGCCTTCACAAGAAGGTTCCACATGGCTCCAGCGAACTAGATTTTTTATGCGGTGTGCTCGTGCACCGTGCAGTTTTCTATTTTGTGATTTAAAAAAAAAAAACAGTAATTACAAGTTTTTAAAATTTTTTTTGTCTTTTTTCCCCCTCTTTTTGTTGTTGTTTCTCTCTCTCTTTTTCATTTTCCTTTTTCTTGTCTCTCCACCCTCCAATATCCTTTCAATGTGTTTTTAGACAGATCTAACTGCACTGTAGCTAAACATTCAAATACTAATAGCATTGAAATATTCCCCAATATCTACTGAATCTACCGCACCAGCGATCACAACAGAATGGCAAAGAGACTCTAGATCACTTCTGCCTGCTTGCTCCTGAACATTCAGGCTGAATTTCAG
>NW_006159464.1:255577-259824 GCF_000334495.1 Tupaia belangeri chinensis | reverse complement strand
TACCCCAACAAAATGACTAAGATTAAAAAAAAAAAAAAAGATAAGTGCTGGCGGGGGTGTGGTGAAAGGGGAACTCTTTTACACTGCTAGTGGAAATGTAAATTGGTCCAGTCACTGTGGAGAACACTTTGGTGACTCCTTAAAAATCTGTAAATAAAACTACCATATGATCCAGCAATCCCACTCTTTGGTATCTACCCAAAGGACAGAAGAATACTTAATCGGAAAAGTGCTTACACATCAATATTTATTGTGGCACTATTCATAATTGTTAAGTCATGGAAACAACCCAAATGCCCATGAACAAGTGAATGGATAGAAATACTGTGACAAATATACTCAATGGATGACTATTCAGCCCTAAAAAGCAAGCAAACCCTGGCTTTTGACAGGAAGTGGATGAATATGAAAGACTTACTGCTGAGTGAAGCAAGCCAGGATATGAAGGAAAGGCATTGTATGTCCCCGATTAATTTATACTGAGTGTCTGCACTCTGACTGAAACTAATTGACTAAAGGATATAGAAACACTGTATATAGATGTAAATAGCAGATATAGTATGTGTGCAAGAGGACAGTCTAAGGAAGGACATTTAGAAGAAAAATAGGGAGGGCAAAGTATTAATGTCACAAAGAAATGTGGTATTTGTTGAAGATATTTTGTAGTTTTATCAACTGTATTAGGAAGACATGTTCACCTGTTGAAATATCTATTTTGTAAGACATGTAATAATGTGATTGAATGTATAAAAGAAAATGAAATAAAAAATAAATAAATTAATAAAAATAAAATAAAATAAGCAAAAATTAGAAAGGAGGAGCTGAAAGCCAAGCAACTGGTTTGCCTTAAAATTTTTAAAAAGGAAAAATTACAAAAAAATAAGACAGAGACAGAGAGAAGGCTAAAGGGACTCCCTACCACTTGAGTTTGTGGGCTGGAGGCTGAATTATCAGTAGGAAATCTTCATTTCTCTTTTTTCTTTCCCTGAAATCATAGAAATCATTTCTCCTATTCCCCTGAAATCACTAGTTTTCAGGAGCCATGATCATGTCTTCTGATGTCCTGTTCCCTTGCCTCTCCATGTGAGTTTGTTAACTGGAGGCTGAATTATCAGTAACAAATCTTCATTTCTCCTGTTCCCCTGAAATCACTAGTTCTCAGGAGCCATGATGGTGTCTTCTCATCTCAGTGTATTTTCTTTTAATGTAAAAAGGGGCCAAAAGTTCTAAAATTTATCGCCATGGACGCCTTGTCCGGCAGAGCACAGTGAGCATAGTGGCAGATTCTCCCCCATGACCACTGAGATGGAACTGAGCACCACTGGTGGAGAGAGAATCTCCATATGTGGTTTTAATTGTAGTATCCTCCAGATTTACTGACACTTTAACTATTAAAAGGTTTTAATCATTTTATTAAAAAGTTTATTTTGTGTGATATTGATGTAACCACTTATCTTTATGCTTATCACACATGGCATATCTTTTAACATCATTTTATTTATTTATCATTTTTTTAAAGTTTCAAAGCATAGTCATAAATCCCCTTTATTTTATTTCTATAATTTAAAATTTTGCATTTAAACACAGTACATCTTACAGTGTACAACATGGTTTTACCCACATGAATATAGTGCACATTAGTTAGATCAAAGACAGTACTGTATATATTATCACTCACAGAAAACTTTTCAATTTGTATCTATTAAATATTTTGTTGGCTTTTTTCTGATATCCTCCCTCCCACATCCTATTATCCATCCCCTCATTAACTATCTCTAGTATCTACAGTTGACTTCCCTGCTATTAAATCTTCCAATCTTTCCATTGCTTAGAGATTTGGCATATATTAAGTGGGGACATACAATGCCTATCTTTCATAGTCTTACTTACTTCACTTAGCATTAAATCTTCTACATTAATCCACTTTGTATCAACTGTTACAGTCTCATTGATTTTTATGTTTTAACATTCCACAGTGTACATGTGTCGCAATTTTTCAATCCACTTGTCTGTTCTTGGACATTTGGATTGATTTCATACCCTAGCAATTATAAATAAACATGGATGTGCAAATGCTTTTCTGACTGAGAGTTTTCCTATTCTTTGAGTAGATACATAGGAGTAGAGTTACTGGGTCATATCTCAGTTTCATCTGTAGGTTTCTAAGGAACCGAAATATTGTTCTCCACAATGGTTGTGCTCATTTACATCCCCGACAAGAGTGTAGGAAGATAATCTTTCACTGCAGCCTTACCAGCACTTATCATTCTTTATTTTATTTTTAATCTTAGCCAGTCTAACTGGGGTTAAGCGATATCTCTTTGTCATTTTAATTTGCATTTCCCTTATGATAAGAGATACTCAGCATTGATTCATATGCTTTTTGACCATTCATATGGATATCGTTTTTATTTTTAAAATAATTAAATTTTTCATTGTCATTATTATTATCATTTTATAATTTGCTATCAAACACGTGCATTCACCAGACAGAGGGAGAGGTAGTGGAGGATGAGAAAAAGAGAGAGAAAGAGAAATTAAGAAAAAAGCTGCCAGGTCCAAGACTTGAACTGCAGTGGGCCATGTAGGAGTCCAGCACCTTAACCACCACACTTGGACTCGGTTACTTAAAACTCATGCTGGGTGCATGTGAATGCATGCCCAATATCCCAAAAGGAGAATGGAGGAGAAGGGACTGGGGCATGACCATCCCCTCTGTGTGTGTGTGTGTGTGTGTGTGTGTGAATAAACAGCTTGAGTTTCCTGTATATTTTGATTATCAGTCTCTTATCTGAGTCACAATTTACAAACATCTTCTCTCATTCTGAAGTTTGTTTTCTCACCCTAATTATTTCTTCTTTTGCTATGCAGAAGTTTTTTAATCAGATATAGTCCCACTTGTCTACTTTCAGGATTATTGTTTGATCTTTGGGGTTCTTACATAGGAAATCTTTGCCTACTGTGATGCCTTCAAGAGTTTCTGCTGTATTTTACAAGAATAGTTTTTATAGTTAGAGGTTTTTTGATTAGGTGCTTGATACATTTTGAGTTAATTTTTGCTAATGATGAGAGATCAGGGTCCAGTTTCATTTTTTCTGCAGGTGTATATCCAGTTTTTCCATCACTGTTTGTGAAAGAGTTTTTGTTGTTGTTGCTGTTCCCCCACTGGTTTTGTTCCCTTCATCAAAAACCAGTAGACTGTATATTTTGCAGTTTATTTCTGGATTTCCTGTTCTGTTCTATTGGTCTACCTACCTGTTTTTGTGCCAATATCATGTTGTTTTGATTATCACAGCTTTGGAATGCATTTTGAGGTCAGGAGGTAAGATGCTTCCTATTTTATTATTTTTGTGCAGTATTTCTTTGGCTATGCAGGGCCTTTTATCATTCCAGAAAAAATTTTAACATGATTTACCTTCTATTTCTATGAGGAATATCTCTAGTAGTTTGATCAGAATTACATTAAATTTTTAAATTAATTTGGGTAGAATTCATATTTTGGTTATATTTATTCTTCCATTACAGGATCATGTTATGTCTTTCCACTTTTTTATCTTTTCAATTTCTTTGTCATTTTTTGTTAGATTTATTCCTAGATATCTTATATTTTTTGTTGTTGGCTATTGTAAATTGCTTTCTTTAATTCTATCTCAGTTTGTTCAAGTATAAATATACTATAGATTTGAGTTCACTGGAGATAGAGAAAAAGACAGAGAGAGAGGGAAAGTGAGAAATCACTCCCAAAGAGGATGGACACACCACAGTCCCTTCTACTTCACTTTATTTTAAGGATTTTGGGCACACTCACACATGTGCCTGACATGTTTTTCAAGCCATCATGTCCAGGACTTGAACTGCAAAGTCAGTCATGTGGAATACAGCTGTCTTAACAACCACACCACTGAATAACCCTAATTCCTCCTTCATTTTGAAAAGGAATATTGTTGGATCTAGAATTCCTCACTGTTTTTTTAAAATGTAATTTGAATATGTTATGGCCTTTGTACTTAGTGATTAGATGTGAACTGTTAGTCTTATTAAGGGTCTGTTGCACATGAGTCATTTCTCTCTGGCTTCTTTCAAGATTCTGTTAGTCTTTGGTCTTTGACAGGTTGATTATAATGTGTGCTAGTGTACATCTCTTTGTATTTATCTTACTTTAATTTTGTTGAGCTTCCTAAATGTGACTTGCTTTCTTGCTCTCTCACTCTCTCACTCTGCCCTTCTCTGGTCAAATTAAATAATAA
>NW_006159464.1:247812-250524 GCF_000334495.1 Tupaia belangeri chinensis | reverse complement strand
GAGGCTTGCTTTCTCACTTTCCCTTTCTCTCTGTGTGTGTCTCTCTCTGGTCAAATTAAAATAAATTAATGAAAAAGTAAAATTAAAAATAAATTTAAAAATTGGGAACAACAACAGTTGACATAATGGCTATGTTACTCCCTTGTAGTCAAGTCCTGGACCCAGTGGGTTAAACTTATGCTGAGCACATGTGTGTGTGTGCCCAAGATCCCGAGAGGAGAACAGAGGAGAAAGGATTGCGACGTGGCCAACCCCCCTGGGGGTGATTTCTCGCTTTCTGTTTTTCTGTCTCTCTCTGTCTTTCTGGTGAGTGCATATACCCTATAGCAAAAATATCTCCAAAAAATAATAATTAGTTAATTATTTTTTTAATAAAAGATGAGTTAAAGACATTGGCACACTTTTATCAGACTAAGATAGTGCTATCTTATTATAGAAATTTGTATTATACTCATTTTTACTTTGGCATTAGAGTCACAAGTTCCATTTGTACACTTGGTATTAATTGTTCCAATTGGTAAAATCTATGTATTGCCATGACTGAGATATAGCATAAAATATCACACTCATGCTCAAAAATAGAATATTTACTGATGACCTAAATTTGTAGGTTCTGGTTTTAAAACAGATTTGTAGGTTCTGGGTTTTAAAACAGATACTTATGAAAGGAAAAAACAATGAGTTCTTAGCTGGGAGAAAATGAGTTGCCAAGGCTAGTTTGTATAGAAATGGCCTTAGAATATTGCTGCTTTTCTTCTAAGCTTTGTTGTCCGGTTTTAAGGATTTTTGTCCTGTCTTCAGCTGTCATTAGATTCATGTACCTACTATTTGAACAGAATACTAACCTATTTTACGTTTCAAGGAAATATCCTTACCAGTTCAAAACTGCTTTTCTTAAAATCATCAGCTGAATTTGCTATTGAAAGTAGTTAGATTACTTATGATATTCTGTGATCAATGAAATGTTGGGATGGAAAACCACTGTGGACACCTGAGATAGTGTGGGAGGAGGATCGGAAATGGCAGAGGGTAAGAAATAAAAGTAAAAATATATATATATATACATATATATATATACACATGAAACTAGAAATGGAAAATTAGGGATATTAACATGCATGATTAAGCCACTATGCAGTTTATTCTAGATGAGAAACCACATTTTGCATGTTGTGATGATACTAAGGGAATGAATGTAAATTAATAAAAAAAATTTCAGAAGAAAAAATATAAAAGAAAATGCATTAAAAATACCTATTTGATGACTGCAGTAAGCTATATAGCCCTAGCTAGGTGCTACTTTATAGTATGTTCATTCTATTCACTGAGATTTATGCCTAAAGTCAGACTTGTGTTCATGGATATGTATATCTCAGCTGTTCTTGCTATTGAAAATATTTAGATTAATTAAGATCTTTAGTGGAACAATAAAATGTGGGGGGAAAAGGTATAGAAAGCAACCATAGATACCAAAGACAGTGTGGGAGGAGGATGGGAAATGGCAGAAGCTATGACTGGAAGTCCCACAGCAGCCCGCTATTCCTGAATGCCTTCCATAAGAAATGGAACATTATTTGTTGACAATAACACATATGTTGATGTGCTTGACTGAGCCAATATACAGTGTATTCTGAATGGAAAAATCTCATTTTGTATGCTGTAATGATGTACAGTGTATGAATGTAAATAAAAAAAAAAAGAAAGAAATGGCCTTAGACTAATGGGTACCTGGGAGAAAGAAACAGTAAAAGAAATGGAGTAGAGGTTATAAAAAAGAAGCTGAGAGATAAAATAAATTATTTTATAATTTTGTTTGCTGGTCATAGGTATAATTTCATAGTCAAACCAGATTCTTTGGAACCACTATTAGAGAAAGAGATTGAAGATAATTTCCTCATAGGCATCTGGACAAAGTAATTTATAAGGAGAAATGCCATCTTTGCTCATTTTTTTTTAAATGTATTTCATGCAATTTTTGTCAATCCTCTTATTCAAACATAATTTATGGCTATATGTAGAACATAGAATTCAACTTTGACCTTGTCATATAGTACAAAGAGAGCTAATGATTTAACAATTATACAGATTCCTTGATAAATGAAGACAACCAATCCAGTTAATTTAGATAAATCACATGAAAAAAAATTATTTAGTACAATCGCGACTGCTGTAAAATTGGCCAAAATTCACTTCATTATGCATGGTGTTGATTCATCCTAACCTGTCATGGTTAATTTGCCATGGTGTTTTCAACAGATAAATCCTCACGTGATACTCTGAAATGAACTACAGAAAGTGCATACTAAAACTATGTCAACACATCTATACATCCACATAAAGGGGATGAGAAAATTTCATCCTTACTTTACTTAAACATTTTATATTGGAGTTATACACATTTGCAAATTTATGAAGACTATGCTTGTACAGAAACAAACAAAAACCAGCATGTTGAGCAATTGAAAAAGTATTGGACTCAAAGAGAAAAGACCTGATTTTTGCCCCAGTCCTCAGAGTAATAAATTGAATGACTTCTGACAAGCTCCTTAACATCTCTGAGTTTCTATTTCTTCGGTTATAAAACTAACAGTAATCATGCCTGCCTGTCTACTTCATAGGGATGCTGTGGTTATCAAACAGCTATAGATACAAAATCATTTTAAAAAATTGAATGTGTGATTTAAATAGAAGGTATTCTCATATATATATATA
>NW_006159464.1:245512-247170 GCF_000334495.1 Tupaia belangeri chinensis | reverse complement strand
TCAGCAGCTTAAACTCACGCTGGGCACATGTGCGTGCGTGCCCAAGATCCTGAGAGGAGAATGGAGGAGAAGGGATTGTGTCCTGGCCATCCCCCTCTGGGGGATGATTTCTCGCTTTCTGTCTCTCTGTCTCTCTGTCTTCCTCGTGAGTGCACGTGGCCTATAGCAAAAACCTCTCCAAAAAAAGAAAAATAAAAGATAAAGTCTAAACACATTCAAGATTAAACCTACCTTTCCAATTTAATTTTTCCATTGCTCCTCCTCACATAGTCCAAGTTCCAATTAGATTAGATTAATTCTACTTATCCATTTTGCACTTTTATTGCTTCTTTTTTTCTTTTAAAAAATCTTTTATTGGGGGGGACCAGCAGTTAGCGCAATGGCTATGTAGCTGGACTCCCATGTAGTTGACCACGGTTCGAGTCCTGGATCTGGTAGCTTAAACTCATGCTGGGCGTGTGTGCATGCCCAAGATCCCGAGAGGAGAATGGAGGAGAAGGGATTGCAGCAGCGTAGCCATCCCCCCGGGGCGGGGGGTGTGATTTCCTGCTTTCTATCTCTCTGTGTCTCTCTGTCTTTCTGGTGAGCACACACGCCCTATAGCAAAAAACCTCTCCAAACCAAAAAAAAAAAAAAAAATTTTATTGGGTACATTTGAGGTTTACAAAATGTTGAGATAAATACAGCTACATACAGATTAACATAACACTTTTTTATTTATATGGTAAAAGGAGTTAAATTTGTTCCACAAATCTTACCTATTTCTTAATCTATTTTTTCATTTTTTTATCAATTAAATGTTTTTTCCCTGTTCCTCTCCCTCCCTCCTATTACTCACCCCCTATTATTCAACACCCTGTATTATCTCTACTATCTACAGTTGCCCTCCCTGCTATGTAAAAAATAAATTCTTTTGTTTCAATAGATGTTTTTGGGTTGACCGCTGGCCTAGTGGTTAAGGCAAAAATGGAGAGAAGACTGCAGTGGCATTACTATGCCCCCTGGGGGATGCTTTCAATTTTCTCCTACCTATTACATGCACACACCACTTGGCAAAGTTTTAAAAGGAAAAATTTAAAAAAATACTGAGAGATCTTTTGTATTTGTTCATTTACTTCTGCTGTCATCCTTAACTCTTCCTTTCCTTCTAAGTTTGGTATGTTCTTCATTTGCTAGCTCCTTGGGGTGCATTATTAGGTTATCTGGAAGCTTTCTACTTCTTAGATGAAGGTGGTTTATAGCAATAAACACTTTTAGTGCTTCTATGCGTTTTCTCTCTCATGTTGCTCTCTCTTAATGGAGTTGTCTATTTTTTTAGCTCTGACTTTCTTATCAGTCCTTCAATTTTCTGCTCAAATCCACCTCTTTCTTAGAACTCATTCTTGACCAACCCATCGAAATCTACTTTCACTTTTCAGAATGAACCTAATATTTTGTGCTTCTCTTTCAACACATTTCATTGTCTTCTTTATATCGTAGACACACTTTTATAAAAGTAATCTCTTGGGTCACTCATTGCTGTGATTAAAGCAGCTGATTCCTCGTGGCCAATAGTCAGTTTCAAGTCCTGGACCTAGAGGCCCAAAGTTCAAAGAGGAGAATGAAGGAGAAGGAATGGAGGTATGGATATATTCCCTTGGGGGTGGTTTTTCACTTTC
>NW_006159464.1:228457-245468 GCF_000334495.1 Tupaia belangeri chinensis | reverse complement strand
CCTGAACCAAAATCTAAAATAGCTAACTAACTAAATAAAGTTTAATCCTTTTAGATACTCAAGTACGTGATTTTGGACTGACCTCATGGCGTAATGTTTGGGGGAGCCAGCTCTCACATGGCCAACTGCACAGTGTGAATTCCAGCCCTGATGGCGTTAAAAATATGCTGGGTACCTCTGTGTGCCCCAAATTACAACAGAATAGAGAAATGAAGGATAAGAGATTGCAGCATGACTACTCTCCATTAGGTGGGATGCTTTCTTTCCTCTGCCACCGCTCTCTGTGGCAGTAAAAAAAAAGCATGGGATTACATTTCTTATTTTTGGGGTTTTTTGTTTATTTTTGCCATAGTGTGCATATACTCACCAGAGAGAGAGAGAAAAGGGAAGTGATAAATCACCCACCAAGGGGGGGATGGTCATGCTACAATTCCTTTTCCTCATTTCTCCTCTTGGGATTTTGGGCACCTGTGTCCAGCATGATTTTCAAGCCAGAGTCTGGAACTCAAATCATGGTCAACCACGTGGTAATCCAGTGCCTCAACCACCACTCCTCTGCTGGCTCCCTTTTCCTGTTTTGTTATGAGTCATATGCTCATTTTAAAAGTTTATTTTCTTATTTCTTCCACAAATGAGAGATGAATAGAAATAGACACAGAAAAACCTAATACCCCCTAACAAGATCTTGATGCCATAATTCACCTACAGTTTCACCTGTCCCTGGATAATGGGATAATGCCTATCATACTCTGGGAGGTCTCTATATGCAAATCTGGACCCTTTTCATGTGGGTCAGTCTTGCAGAGGATCATGTTTCATTGATATGACTCCATCAGGTCCCTGATTCCATCTCTTTTGCCACTATGTTATGTACTATAACTGGCAAAATGTATTTAATAGGTAATTACTAAATAGTTATTGTTTGTGTATGTAATTTCTAAACAATCAAATGAAAAAATTAATAAACCTATGAACTTAGTTGACAAGTCACAAAAACATTGAGTTCCATTCAGCAATATAAATGTAAAATTGGTATTATTATTCTCATTAAGGAGACAAACTATAGCACAGAAAACTTAGTAGACTGCTAACACTTAGAAATTTAACATAACTGGAACCAGCAGATGGTGAAATAGTTACATTGCTGGTCTCCCACACAGTTGGCTGTGGTTCAAGTCCTGGACCCAGTGACGAAACTCACACTGGGTGCGTGTGTGTATGTGTCCCAAATCCTGAGAGGAGAATGAAAGAGAAGAGATTGTGATCTGGCCATTCCACCTGGGGAGTACTTTCTCTCCCTCTCTCTGTTTTTCTCTGTAGAATGAGCACCCGCACCCTCTAGCAATTTTTTTTGAAAAAAAAGTTACTGTGATTGCAGAAGAGACAAACCCTTTTATAAGATGTTAATTATATAAAAGATTTTAGAAAGGTATACAATCCACAAGTGTATGAATTCTTTCTGTAACACAGAGCTTAAGTAAAACAGGCTCATGATAAGCAGCCTTGTTTTGTACACTGACTTTGCCAATTATTTAAACTTAATCAACCTCAAAGTGTTAGTTTTCTTATTGGTAAAACAGGCAGTAGTACTAACTAACTTATTGTTTTGGGTATAACTAAGAACAGTATGATTTTTTTCCATTAGGAATAGAAAGAAGAAATTTTCAGAATTCAATAAGTTAGGTTATGTACAAATCTGTACATACTGCCACATGCATTCTGAAAGCAGCCATATGGACTGGAAACCTCAAAAATGCCTGCATTCTTTCAACTAGTGCACAAAGTCAAGGTTTTACTCTACAAAAGCTGATCATTCTTTGTCACATCATATAATCTTTCTCTCAGCTATCCATGCTAGCAGATAACTTGAATCCTTGTTTTTTTTTAATATTTAAGGTAATATGTACAGATGATCAAACTTAAATTATGTCTGTTTACTTATTTGAAGATAATTCAATTTATTCTTTAAGATAAATAGTATAGAAGGTACATGAAAATTTTGCTGTCTATGATTATTATTAAAAACACTTAAAAATAAATCTTTTGTCCAATTGTGGTTTCTAATTTTTATTTAGATTTTACATTATTCTAAAACTTCAGAATTCTCATAAATTAAAATTTGACTGTAAATGAAAATTAAAATATTCAGTATTTACCATGACACTAAATTTTAATTTCATCCTTTATTTCCTGAATTTATCTTTTCAGTGTGGAGTTTTAAGGATGCACCATATGTCAACTGTGACTGAGAATTTAGAATCTGGGTGATAGAAATGATGTGGCCAAGTTGTGGCTCCACTGCAAAGGGGGAAGAAACATTAATAAAATTACAGCCATCTAGTCCTTCTCCTTATTTTTAGATCTTCACATTGAGTGTTATATCATTTTGTTATTGATTCCATCACCTGTGCCAAAAAGAAGAATCTCATTTCATGCATCCAAATGTTTGAGAAGAGAATGCCACAAACCATATGGATCTTGTTTGAAATTCTTCCAAATGATAGATATCCATGTGCAAATGATAAAATCAATTTACTTAGTGGGTGATAAGAAAATGGAAGGCTGCTCTCAAGTTAAGTCCAAGGATATCACCCTATACATTTCTAAATACTAAACTCAGGGGACATTACTTCATCACAACTTGATCCAGACCACAGTAATGAAGATTGTGATGTAGCCAGTGCTCAAGTATGTTGACTTTACAGTACTGGAATTAATCCATCTGCATTGCAGCTCAATGAAGTCATTTCCTGGCTGTAGTGGTTTTGAGGCTGATTTCATCTTGTAGGCCCAGATGCTGAACCACATAATCCTGAGAATTAATGGTGTGGTTGAAATGCTATTAATTTTGTGATGATAATAGCTGTCTTGCATAGCATAAACCTGTTCAATTTAGGTTGAATTTTAGTCTTATTATATGGAGATGTTTTTCAGTAGCAATTAGAAAAATTGCCTAACAGTATGTATTCTATGTACAGAATAGTGCAATATGTCAATGATTAGCTGTTTCAGAATTAGAATAATCTGAGCAATTGTATTAAATTTTTCTCATAGTTGGAGATAAAATTATCTAGTCCCAGAATTTCTTACTTTGAACTTTACTTTAGTTGACTAATTTAAATTGCAACTATAAAATGGATTGAGATTAATAATAATACTTCCTGATGCCTCCATAACCTTGCAAGAGGTGGAAGTTTTACCATGAGGCAATCCAACTCCTTGCTTTTCCTCTCATACTTTCAATGTATTTTCAAAGCAGAAGTTAGAAGGAGTTTGTCAAAATATATCAGACCATGTCCATGTCACATTACTTCTCAGCTCAAAACCCATTAGTACTATCACATTTCATTCCAAGTAGAAGTCAAAATCCTTATAGTGACATATAAGACCTTACATGACTTTTCATTTTCTTTAACCCATTACTTTCTTACCTCATCTCTAGTCCTCTTCCACTTATTCACTCTGCTCTACTTTCTTAGCTAGTCCTAGAATGCCTATGCATAGCTTGATTCTCAATAATTGCTTTCTATTCCCTATGCCTGTAATATTTTTCTCCAGGTTATGAACATGGCTGATTTCCTAAGTTTTATCAAGTCTTGATCTAAAATTCACCTCAGTCACACCTTCTAAGACCACTCCTGTTAAACATTTTTAATTCCACTTACACAATTCTATGTTATGCTAGTATTTTATTTTCAGAAACTTTAACCCCTTCTAACATCTAAAATCTGCATTTTATGTCTTTATTGTTTGTTCTCTATCTCCTCCTATTAAAATTAAACTCTATTATGATCAGAATTTTTGTCTTTATTGTTATATCTCCAACCCTAGAACTTTGCCTGACACATGGTAGGCACTCAATTAATATTTCAAAAGAAGAAATTATTGACTTGTGAACCAGCAGTTAGCATAATGGCTATGTCGCTGACCTCCCATGTAGTCGACCGTGGTTCGCATCCCGGACCCGGTGGCTTAAAACTCACGCCGGGCGTGTGTGCGTGCGTGCCCAAGATCCTGAGAGGAGAATGGAGGAGGAGGGATTGTGGCGTGATCATCTCCTCTGGGGGGTGATTTCTCACTTTCTGTCTCTATGTCTCTCTCTGTCTGTCTGGCGAGCACACGCGCCCTATAGCGAAAATCTCTCCAAAAAAAAAACTGGACTCTATTGACTCAAATTGAGGTTCAGTCACCTACGTAATGAATTAAGTTTCTCCCACTGTAGGCACTACTACATGTTATAAGTCTTCTGAGAAAATATTTTCAATTGATTTGAAAACAGTGGTTCTCAAAATAGGATTGGAAGGCTATAAATTCACATGATATGATTTTCCATATTCATGAAAGACAATGAACATGAAAATTTATGGAATGATTGTCAAAAACATATGATTCTGGGCCAGCAGGTGGCACAGTAGTTAAGGTACTGGACTCACACATGGTTAACCACAGTATGAGTCCTAGACTTAGCAGCTTAAAACATGCTGGACACATGTGTGCTCATCCCCAAATCCCAAGAGGAGAATGGATGAAGAAGAATAGATTGTGTCATGGCCATCCCCCCAGAAGGTGATTTCTTGCTTACTGTCTCTGTCTCTCTGGTGAGCACATATGTTCTATAGCAAAAATCTCTCTCTAAAAAATGCATAGTTCTGGGCCTTAAATATAATAATTATGATTCTTTCACAAAATCTCAAAAAACTGTTTTTAATAAACTTACCAAATAATTATTTTATGTACCAAAGATTGAGAGAGAACAACTTATAAACTCAAAGAAATGAGCTACCATCACATATGCAGCTATTCCTATTTTCCTAAGTCACAATTTCCTTATAATAAACCCCCATGTCCTGAGATAATCCTGATACTTAAAAAACAAACAAACAAACAAACATGAGGCTAATAGATAGTGTAATGGTTATGCTGCTTGACTCCCACATAGTTGATGGTGGGTCAAGTACCAGACATGGCAGCTTAAAATTCACACTAGGTGTGTGTCCATGCATGCTCATTATCCCAACAGAAGAATGGAGGAGAAGGGATTTTGGCATGGTCATTCTCCATGGTGGGGAGGGATTTCTTGCTTTCTGTCTCTCTGGTGAGAGCATGCACCTTATATCAAAAATCACTCTAAAAATTAATCAGCATATCTAATTCTGACCAATTCAAAGTGATGTTCAGGATGAAAACTCAACCTCAAAAGATTCTACTTTTATCAAAATTGAGTGTTTTTAAGTTCTTCCCCTAAAAATGAGCTCACTATCACATTCTAGATTAAAAATAATAAAAGGAAAGAAAGAATGAAATAGATTCTCTCTGGGGTCAGAAAAAATGATGAACAGAAATAAGAATAATTGTAAATGGGGCAAATAGGTTATGTAATACTAGTATATCACAATTATATACTAAAAACACATGTTTTTACTCTAGAGTGTAATACACCAGCACAATGAAAATCAAAGGTGCACACCATAGTATAATGTTCTTTGTTGAAAATGGTGAATACAGCAATATTTTAATCTTATTATCAAGCACTGCACACCTGATTTGAAAAACTACATTGTACCCTGCAAAGATGTAAAGCAATTATTTGTAAATGAGTGTTTATAAAATAAATTTCTAACAAAGTATTTTCTCCATAATCTTCAATAAGCTAGTGTTTTAACTTTAAGAATTCTTAATTCAACATTATCATTTTTTTTTGGAGAGGTTTTTGCTATATGGTGCCAGACAGACAGCGAGAGACATAGAGACAGAAAGTGAGAAATTCCCCCCCCAGGGGTAATGGTCACACCACAGCCCCTTCTCCTCCATTCTCCTCTCAGGATCTTGGGCATGCACGCACACGCGCCTGGCATGAGTTCTAAGCCACCGGGTCCAGGATGCAAACAGCGGTCGACTATGTGGGAGTCCAGCAACATAGCCATTATGCTAACTGCTGGTTCCCAACATTATCATTTTTAAAGAATTATCTAATTTATTTATTGATGGTATTCTTTTTAATTTGCTATATAGTACATGTTCTCACCAGAGAAAGACAGGGAGGGAGAGAGAAAGAGAGAGAGAGAGAGAGAAGGAAAGTGAGAAAGCAAGCAGCCAGGTGCAGGACTCAAACCTAAGCCACATGGGAGTCCAGTGCCCCAAACAACACACCACTTGCTGGTCCCAACATTAAATATTTTATTGCCAGAAGGTACATTTACTAGCTAGAGACAGAGAGGAAGAGAGAGAATGTAATTTCTAATGAGGCATGATTATGCCATAATTATTGTTCTTCCATTTATCCATATGATGAGAGAGATCTGGGCACTCATGCACACATGCCCCACATGTTTTTCAAGCCACTGGGGCCAAGATTTGAAACACTATCAACCATATAAGATCTGGCTTCCAGTGAACAGCATTTAATTGTTGTGCTTGGGGCCAACCCAAATTCCCAAGTCAATCAAAAATAAAGATTAATCAAAGTTTAAATATAATTGTATTTTTTCTCTTTATTCAAACTTAATGATACACTTAAAATAAAAACGAAGATAATTTTTACTTCAAAAGTAACTAAATCCAGATTATAGCACATACTTTACATTAAAAAGCAGCAGATGAAAATTCCACAAGAAATTTTTATGATACTTTATCTTTTATAAAAAATGATACTTTATTTTCTATTTTTCATCTAAAAGGTGTTTTTTTATACTTATTTCCTCACCTTCTCTAAAACAAGTCATATAATTTATTTTATTTTTAGTATTTAATCACTGTATATCTTTACAACATACAAAATAAATTTGCCCACCATAAATACACTGCATATTAGTCCAGTCAAAAACTACAACCAAACACATTATAATCAGCAGATAATTTTCCATTTCTGTGTCTGTTAAATGTTGTTCTTTCTTTTTTTATGATTAAGCTTAGATTTTATTAAATATCAAAATGTAATGGCTAATCTTGGAAGATAGACATTGAGCAAATTGTTTATAAACTAGTAGAAGAAATTAAACAAAGAAGATTCCTTAAAAAATAGAAGATTCATTAAAAAAATAGAAAATGCTAGATTGAATGTTGTCAGACTATATTGTGGAATTGTGTCATCCATATCATTGAGTTTTTCTTATATACAGATATAAATAAGAAATTCTATCAAATTCAAGTGCCAAGAAAAATCTTTGTTTACTTTGGAACATTTTCTTTATGAGTAGTAGTAAAATAATTTCATACCTTTTAGAAATTCATGCTGCTTTTAATAATAGGAAGCCTGGCCCAAACATTGGCTTCTACTTTAACTTTTATGTAGAAATTAAAATCTTACATATTTTTCTAACTCTTCGGTCCCACCTTCATCTAATATTTATTTTTATTTTCCCTTATCCTAGATTTTTATCTTGTGTTCTTGTCATCTGTTGTAATGCTCTGTGAAACAAACTAGATAGGGATAAGTAAATATATAACTGAATGGATTGATACACACACACACACACACACACATAGCAGGGAATATGGTACAAACTATTCCATTTTAATCAGTTTGTCCAAAGTTGTATCATAAGCAGTTTGTCTATACTTGTTTCTTGTATCTTCTTTTTTAAAATTTTTATTTAATTTTATTTCTATTTATTTTATACATTCAGTCACATTACTTAAATTACAAAGTGAATATTCCAACATGTGTACATTTCTCACCAGTCCAGTTCACCATACTAGAAAGTTATCTTCAATAGATAATACTCCATTTCTTTGTACTATAAATTTCTTGCCTCTCTATTTTTTTCCCTAATGTCCTTCCTCAGACTCTACTCCTTCACCTGCTCTCTTCCCAAACTGTATCTAGTATTCACAACCATTTTACTTAGTTTTTAAAACCTTTAGACATTCAGTTTCAGCCGTGGAGTGCAGACACTCGATATATATTAAGTAGAGACATACAATGTCTCTTTCATTGCTTGGCTTCCATCCTTCGACATTGCATCTGCCCAAATTCATTCACTTTCTGTCAAAAGCCAGAGTCTTATTGTTTTATATGGCTGAGGAGTTTTCCATAGAGTATATGTGGCACACTTTTTCAATCAATTCATCTGTTTGTGGGTATTTGTGTTGGTTCCATGTCTTAGTAATTGTGAATTATGCCACAATAAACATGGATGTGCAAGCACTGTTTCAGTTAAGAATTCTTCTGTCCTTTGGGTAGATATCAAGAAGTGGAATTGCTGAATCCTATGGTAGTTCAATTTGTAGGTCTTTGAGGAATCTCCAAATTGTTCTCCAGAGTGGCTGGACCAATTTACATTCCCACTAGGAGTGTAAAAGAGTTCCCCTTTCACCACATTCCTTTCCTCCAGCACTTACCATTTTTTTTTCTTTATTAATCTTATTCATTCTGACTGGGGTTAGGTGGTATCTCATTGTTGTTTTGATCTGCATTTCCCTTACAATGAGGGATAATGAGCATTTTTTTCACATGCTTTTTGATTATTCCTATGTCTTCCTTAGAGAGTTGTTTTTTGAATTCCTTCTCCCATCTTTTAATAGGGTTAATCAACTTTTTTTCAGAAGAGCTGCTTGAGTTCCTTGTGTATTCTGCTTATCAGTCCCTTATCTGATTTGTAGTTTACAAAAATATTTTCCCATTCTCAGGACTGTCAATTCACACTAATTATTATGTCCTTTGCCATGCAGAAACTTCTTAGTCTGATGTAATCCCACTTGTCTATTTTTGGGATTAATGACTGTGCTTTTGGGGTCTTATTTAAGAAGTTCTTGCCTACCCCAATGTCTCCAAGTGTTTCCCCAGTGCTTTCCAGTAACACTTTTATAGTTTGAAGTCTTAGATTTAAATCTTTGATCCACTTTGAGTTGATTTTTGTGAAAGGTGAGAAGTGGGGGTTCAGATTCATCTTTCTGCAGGTGGATATTTAGTATTTCCAGCACCATTTGATAAAGAGATTTTTCTTTCCCCACTGGATTGACTGGAAACCTTTGTCAAAAAATTAGTTGGCTGTATGTCTGGGAGTTTATTTCTGGGGACTCTATTCTATTCCATTGGCCCATCTGTCTATTTCTGTGCCAATATCATGCTGTTTTAATTCCCATAGATTTGTAGCATATTTTTGAGTCAGGGAGTGAGATGCTGCCCACTCCACTCTTCTTGTGCAGGATTGCTTTGGCAATATGAGGTCTTTATGATTCCAGACAAATTCTATGACTGTATTTTCTAGATCTGTGAAGAATGTCTCTGTCAATTTGATTGGGATTGCATTAAATAGTAGATTAATTTGGGTAGAATTGTCATTTTGATTTTCTACCAATCCAGGAATATGGAATGTCCTTCTATTTTTGTGTCATTTTCAATTTCTTTTTTTAGCTTTTCATAGCTTTATTTGTGGAGGTCTTTAACTTCTTTGTTTAGATTTATTTCTAGGTATCTTACACTTTTTATGGCTATGGTAAATTGAGTTATTTTTTTTCCAGTTCTATCTCAGTCTGCCTATTGTTAACATATGGGAATGCTATAAATTTCTATATGTTGATTTTGTATCATGCAACTTTACTGTATTCATTTATTACTTCCAGGAATTTTTTTCATGGATACCATTGGGACTTCTATGTATACTATCATGTCATCTACAAATATAGATGGTTTCATATATTCTTTTCCTATTTCAATGCCTCTTATTTTATTCTCGATTCTGATTGCATTGGCGAGGACTTCCAGTACTATACTGAAAAGGAGTGGATATAGTGGGCATCCTTGTCCTGTACCAGTTTTTAGTAGAAAAGCTTTCATCTTTTTTCCATTCTGGATGATGTTAGCGATGGACTTTTTATAGATAGATTTTATTGTGTTAAGAAATGACCCTTCTATGCCAATTTTGCTAAGAGTCTTGTGCATGAAGGGATGTTGTATCCTATTAAATACTTTTTCTGCATCAATTGATATGATCATATGGTTTTTATCTTTCATACTGTTAATATGGTTTATTACATTTATGATTTTATGTATGTTGAACCAACCTTGCATACCTGGAATAAGACCTACCTGGTCGTGTTGTATAATCTTTTTAATGTATTTTTGGATATGATTTACTAGTATCTTGTTGAGAATTTTTATGTCTATATTCATCTGAGATATTGGTCTATAATTTTGCTTCCTTGTCCTGTCCTAATTTGTTTTAAGGATAAGGGTAATTCAGGCTTCATAGAATATATTTGGGAGAGTTTCATCCTTTTGGATCTATATAAATAACTTGAGCAGAATAAGGATTAACTCTTTTTTAAAAGTTCTGTAGAATTCAGACATGAAGCCATCAGGACCAAAGCTTTTATTGTTGGGAGGTTATGTATTACTGATTCAGTTTCCTGGGTAGTTGGGCCTATTCAGACTTTCTACATCCTCCTGGCTCAATCATGGTTGATTATTTGTGTCCAGGAATTTGTCCAACTCATCCAGATGTTACGTTTTGTTAGCATATAGTTGTTCGTAGTATCCTCTAATGATGTTTTGTATTTTTATTATGGCTGTTGTTATAATGCCAACTTTATTGCTAATTTAATTTACCTGGTTCCTTTCTCTCTTCTTAATAACTCTCACTAGTGGTGTATTAATTTTGTATATCTTTTCAAAGAACAAACTTTTACTTTCATTTATTTTTTGTATAGTTTATTCATTTTCTATTTCACTTATTTCTACTCGGATCTTTATTATTTCTTTTCTCCTGCAGGTTTTTTTTTTTTTAATTTTTTGCTGTTGCTTTTCCAATTCTCTGAGGCACGATGTTAGGTGATCCATTTGTCTTCTTTCCATCTTCTTATGTGCACTAATTGCTATGAACTTTCCTCTTATGACTGCTTTTGCAGTGTCCCAAAGATTATGGAAACTGATGTCCTCATTGTCATTGGCTTCCATGAATCTTTTTTATATTAGTCTTTATTTCTTTAGTAGTTCTGATGTCATTCAGGAGTAGGCTTTTTAGTTTCCATGTTTTGTGTATTTTTGAGGATTTCTCTTGAAATGTAGATCAAGTTTGAGTCCATAATAGTTGGAGAAGATGCTGGATATAGTTTCTAAGCCTTTGAATCTGTAGAGGCTTGCTTTGTGCCCTATCATGTGCTGAATATTTTAGAAGATTCCATATGGGGGTGAGAAAAAAGTATATCTTGTGATTTTTGGTTGGAAAGTTCTATATATGTCTGTTAAGTCCATTTGATTTATGGTATTATTTAGAACCTTTACCTCTTTATTTATTTTTTGTCTAGTTGATCTGTCCAGGATAATTTTTCCATATTTCCTGGAGACAGTGGGGTGTTGAGGTCTCCAAGAATTGTATTACAGTCTATCTCACCTTTTAGGTCTAAAAATAATTTCTTCACATTTTTAGGTGCTCCTGTGTTAGGTGCAAAGATATTTATTAGCATTCTATCTTCTTGATGGATTAACTCTTTTACTACAATATAATGTCCTTCTTTGTCTCATAGAACAGTTTTTGTTTTAAAGCCTTTCTTGTCAGAAATTAGTATCACTACTCAAGCTTTTTTTTGTTCCCATTTGCATAGACTGTCTTTTTCTAACTGTTCACTTTTAGCCTATGTGTGTCTTTATCCATGAGATGTGTTTCTTGAAGGCAACAAATAGAGGGTTTCTTTTTTTTTTTTTTTCATTTATCTATTCTGTGTCTGTTGATTGGAGAATTTAATCCATTAACATTCCATGTTATTATCAATATTTCTGAGCTTGTCCCGACATTTAAGATGGCAATTGTCTTGGTTGTCTTTTATTCCTTTATTTCTGGCTATTCATTATTTACTTTTCCTGGAACAGTACTCTCTTCAGGGTTTCTTGAAGAGTTGGTCTGGTTTTGGCAAATTTTTTCAGGTTTTGTTTGTTTGAGAAGATTTTAATTCTTTTTCCCACAAAAAGGATAATCTCACAGGATATAGTAATCTTGGTTGAAATTGTTTTTTTCTTAAAACTTTCAATATGTCTTCCCATTCTTTCCTTGCTTGCACTGTTTCTGTTTAGAGATCTGGTGTTAGCCTGATGGGATGAACTTTGTAAGTCATTTGTTGTTTCTCTCTTGCCAGTTTTGGTATCTTGTCTTTATATGTGGTCTTGGCCAGTATGGCTAAGATGTGCCCTGGAGAAGACCTTCTTAGTTTGATTATATTTGTGATCCTTTGTATTTCTTGGCCTGGATGCTTGAGTGCCTCTCTGGACTTGGGAAATTTTCTTCCATGATTTAATGTAATAGATTTTCCATGCCCTTATTAGTTTCTTTACCTTCTGGGATATCAATTATTTGTATGTTTAGATGTTTAATGGAGTCTAGTATTTCTCATATATTATCTTCATTTCATTTGTTATTTTCTCTATCTTTTTGGTGTTTTTTTCTAGTCAGAGAAAAATGCTCTACATCAGAGATTTGATCTTCAGCATTGTCTAATCGACTTTTAATATTTTTGAGAGAGTTTTTGATTTCCTATATTATAGACTTCATGTCAATAGCTCCATCTGATTCTTTCTTAGTATGTTCATTTCTTCTTTTATATCATGTAAGGACTTTCTATGTAGCTCATTTTCTCTGTTCCAAATCATAGAATTTTGTCACCATGAATGTTCTGAATTCTTTCTCTGACATTTTGGTAACTT
The DNA here is from genome assembly GCF_000334495.1 of Tupaia belangeri chinensis. NCBI lineage: Eukaryota > Metazoa > Chordata > Mammalia > Scandentia > Tupaiidae > Tupaia > Tupaia belangeri. Next base: position 232,831 of record NW_006159464.1, on the reverse strand, counting down.
CTTCTGTTTTTTTTTTTTTTTTGTTTGTTTTTTTTTTTTTTTTAAGAGATGGAGGGGAGTTATTGTGTTCTTTTGATGGAGACATATTTCCTGTTTTCTTCAGACCTGAAGTCTGAAGTTCTTCTTCTACTTCTAGCCATTAGGAGATGTATTTGTTTTTGGATACCTTTTTGGAGAATGTTTCTTTGAATGGGAAAAAGTGTGCTTCCTTTTTGCTGTGGACTGAAGTGTGCTGAAGTCCCTTTTCTGCTGTATTTTGCAATGTGGTCTGTGTAGTATGATTCTTCTATTCAGGAATCTTAAAAACAGTCTCTACTTTTTCAGAGGTGGTTAAGTAAAAGGGAGGATCTCAGGGAGTCTCACTGCACAAGTGTGTTTGAAAACTGTTATTCTAGATCTGTCTAGCTGCTTTTGGTGTATGGAAGATAAGCAGGAGATGACAATATAATCATGTGTGGTGTGAAATTTTGCCAGGGTGCTGGGGATAGAAATGGACTCTGCTGGAGAGCTGGGGGATGTCCTGTGGAGTAAGGAGAAGTGGGAAATTAACTAAAGAAAGAAGAAGAGAAGAAATAAAAAAGCCTACTTTGCTAACAGAGAAAGGGTCACTAGAGTTGGGGAAGCTGGAGCTGGAACTGGGTGCCCTGCCTCAGTGTCCCTTAGGCCAGTATGCTTGGGATGGAAGTGGGCTCTGCTGCAGAGCTGAGGGCAGTCCTTGCTAACAGAGAAAGGTTCTCTGGGGTTGGGAAAGTTGGTGCTGGAGCTGGGGTTCCCTACCTCAGTGTCCCTTAGACCAGGGTGCTGGGGAGGTAAGTCAAATATTTTTCTTTTTCCCCCCCTTTATTTCCTCCCTCTCTCCCCCATTCATATCATTTAATCATGTAGTTTTAGAAATCACTTTAATAAAAATGGATAGGGATTAGTGAACCAAATTATGGCTGAAGTACTGTTAAATATTCTGTTAAGGATATAATTTGATTTTGGATAATGGGCAATTAACTTTAAAAAGGGTAACTTGGAAAAAACTGTTTTCTTTAAGGACTTAATAAACACAAAGTCTATATAAGTGTTTGCAGAAAATTTTATTTGATGAATGAGGCAAATTAACATATTTTTACTTTTGGTTTTTGGAATTCTATGTGAATTCACTGGGAACAGAAATTTGTGATCAAGAGCAATAATCAGTCATGAGCACATGACACTTAAGTGATTATGAATACTAATCTCTTACAATTAAATAAGCCATCAGTGTATTTCTTTAAAGCAACATTTTTCAAAGGCATAGTACTCTTTCTTCAAACAAAATTGTATGTGAAAACCTAGTACTTAAGACACACCAACACTAAGTTATTCTGGTTTGAATGGTAAAGATCAATAACTGAACTGTTCAGTATTCCAAAGTCGTGTCCAGTGACACCTCTGAAGAATTTCCTGCAAGAGTCGGTGCTACAAAAATACAATTTGAAAAGATTAAAAAAAATAATATGTTGTATAAAATATATTTGAATGGAAAACCAAAGAGAAGGGAAACATTTTAAAGAGAATGGAGAGGTCATGGATTTCATTCAAAGCTATTCCAAAAGCAGTAGTGACTTTATATAGACTCTATTTGCCTGAAACCATAAATGAACAATTTAAAAAATTGATTTGTTCATTTTAGTTGTTATAACCATTATAATGTAAGAACTTAGAAAATAAACTATAAATTGTTTTCTCTAAACTATCACAAATGGAGAAGACAATTATTTATGGTTTGTATATTAGAAATGAAAAACTAAATGACAAGAGGTGGCAGAACATCCAGCTCAAGGAGAGTGAAGAGATTGATAGCTCCCTTTCCTATAAACAACTATAAAAAACAGAATAGAAATTTTAGAAAACAAAACATACAAATGGCCAACAAACACATGAAAAATTGCTCAGCATCACTAAGCAGAAAAATGAAAATGGAAACTACAATAAGATATCATCACCTCAGGTCAGTCTATGAACTGGTGGCTAAGGCAGCTAGATCCCACATGGCAGACCACAGGGACTGAGTTTCATACCCAGCCCCTCGAAAAGTGTGTTAAAAAATCTGAAGGGAAGGACACATGGAGGAGAAGGGATTGTGATGTGACCATTCCCCATGGGAGGTGTTCTCTGGGTTCTTCTCTCCTCTCTCTCTCTCTCTCTCTCTCTCATTTTTTTCGTTTTCAAAAATTGATTTTATACATATAATCACTGTACCTCACTCAGCTTATAAGTTGAATTTATAACACATGAATACACTTTACACCAGTCCAGTTGAGGATACAAAACACATTCATCAACAGATAGTAATACATTTCCGTGTCTCATGAATGTCTTGCCTCTCTATTTTCCTCCTTAATTTCTTTTCTTAAACTCTCCTTCTCTGACCCTCTTCCCACACTGTCACATTATTGGTAACCATTTTCAAAGCTTCTATGTCCTTTAACCTTTTAGTTTCTTCTTTCAACCAGTTTGTATCAAAAGTCAGGGTCTTGTTTTTATGCCTGAATAATATTCCATAGAGTATATATGACACACTTTTTCAATTCATTCATCGTTTCATGGGCACTTGGGTTGCTTTAATGTCTTAGCAATATTGAATAATGCTGAAGTAAACATCGATATATAAGAGCTTTTTGAACTGAGCATTCTCCTGTTCTTTCAGTAGATATCCAGGGGGGGAATTCCTAGATCACATAGAAGTTAAATTTGTAGGTCTTTGAGGAACCTCCATATTGTTTTTCAAAGTGGCTGGAACAATTTACACTCCCACCAACAGAATAGGAGAGTTCCCCAATCACCACAACCCCACCAACATTTATCTTTTTTGTTTCTATTTTTTTATCTTTGCCATTCATCCAGGAGTTAGGTGGTATCTTATTGTGATTTTAATCAGCATCTGCCTTATGATGAGGGATGTTGAACATTTCTTCATATGCTTTTTGGCTATCCATATGTCTTCCATAGCGTGTTTTTTTGTTCATTTTCCCATCTTTATGTTGGGTTAATTGTGGTTTTTTTTTGTTGTTTGCTTATTTACTTCTCTTTTCTGGGTGATCTGCTTGAGTTTCCTATGTATTCTGGTTATCAGTTCCTTATCTGGCATAGTTTATAAAAAATATTCTCCCATTCCAAGGTTTGTTGATTAACAATAATTACTGTGCCCTTGGCTGTGCAGAAACTTCTTAATCTAATTTTATCCCACCTGTCTATTTTGGGGGTTATTGCCTGTGTGATGGGGGTCTTATTTAAAAAGTCTATGCCTACCTCAATGTCTCCCAGAGTTTTCCCAGTGTTTATCACCAGTAGTTTTATAGTTTGAGGTTTTAAGGTTAGATCTTTGATCCACTTCGAGTTGATTTTTGTTAATGGTGAGAGATACAGGTTAAGATTCATCTTTCTGCAGGTGGATAGCCAGTTTATCCAGCACCATTTGTTAAAGAGATTTTCCCTTTTCCCACTGGATTGACTGGTCAAAGATCAATTGGCTTTATGTTTTGGGTTTATTTTTGGGGTCTCTGTTCTGTTCCATTGGTTCACATATCTGTTTTTGTGCAAATACCATGCTGTTTTGATTATCACAGCTTTGTAACAAATTTTGGGATCAGAGAGTGTAAAAATATCTACTCCACTTACCTTGTGTAGCATTGCTTTGGCAATATAGTTTTCTTTATTATTTCAGACAAATTACATGATTGTCTTTTCTACATTGCTGAAGAATGTCTCATAATTTTATTGGGATTGCATTACATATGTAGATTATTGGGATAGAATTGCCATTTTGATTATATTACTTCTCCCAATCCAGAAACATGAGATAACCTTCCACTGTTTTTGTGTCATTTTCAATTTATTTTTTAAGATTTTCATAGTTTTCCTCATAGAGGTCTTTCACATCCTTGGATAGATTTATTTGTAGGTATCTTATACTTTTTGTGGCTATCGTAAATGTGATCACTTTTATTGGTTCTGTGTCTGCTTGTTGTTTGTATGTAGAAATGCTATAGATTTTGTTAATTTTGTATCCTGCCACTTTACTGTATTTATTTATTGCCTCAAGAACTTTCTCCATGGATACCTTGGGCCTTCTATGTATACAATCATGTCATCTGCAAATAAAGATAATTTCAATTCTTCTTTCCTTATTAAAATGTGTTTCATTGCATTTTATTGTATAATTGCATTGGCCTGGACTTTTAGCACTACTGAAAAGGAATGGAGAGAGAGGACAATGTTGTCTTGTACCAGGTTTTGGTGGAATAGCTTTCAGCACTTCCACATTAAGTATAATGTTAGCAATATATTTTTTTCTTTTTTTAGAGAGGCTTTTTTTTTTTTTTTTTTTTTTTTTTTAGGGCGAGT
>NW_006159464.1:226607-228335 GCF_000334495.1 Tupaia belangeri chinensis | reverse complement strand
CTCCTCCATTCTCCTCTCAGGATCTTGGGCACCCACGCACATGTGCCTGGTGTGAGTTTAAGCCACCGGTTCCAGGACGTGAACCGTGGTCGACTACATGGGAGTCCGGCGACATAGCTATTATGCTAACTGCTGGTCCTGCAATAGTTTTTTTTTTTTAATAGATGGCTTTTATTATGCTGATAAATGATCCTTATATGTCAATTTTTCTTATATGTGCCCAGGAATTTGTTCATCTCATTCTGGTTTTCTTTTCTCTTTTTCTTTCTTTTTTCTTTTTCTTTTTCTTTCTTTCTTTCTTTCTTCTTTCTTTCTTTCTTTCTTTCTTTCTTTCTTTCTTTCTTTCTCTTCTTTCTCTTTTTTGTTTTCTTTTTGTGGGCATATAGTCACTCAAAGTATTCTCTAATGATGCTTTGTATTTCAATTATGTTCTTTCAAATATTGCTAATAACTAATGGTGTGTTAATCTTGTGTATCTCATCAAAGAATCTTTTGTTTTTATTTATTTTTTTTCTGTAATTTTTTTATTTTCTAGTTCATTTATTTCTTCTTGAATCTTTATTATTTTTTTATCCTGGTTCTTTTTTGCATTATTTTGTTGTTTTTTTTCAATTCCCTGAGGTATGATGTTAGGTTGTCTATTTGCTACCTTTACATATTTTTCTTAGGACACTAATTGCTATGAATTTCTCTCTTATGACTGCTTTTGCAGTCATAGATTATGGAAACTTATGCACTCATTATCACTTTTTTCCATGAATCTTTTTTACTTCAGTCTTAATCTCTTCAGTAGTTGTTAAGTCCTTTAGGAGTAGCTTATTTGGGTTCTATGTATTTGTGTACTTTTTATTGTTTTTCCTGAAACTGATATCAAGTTTAATTCCATCATGTTCAGAGAAGATGGTTAATTTGGTCTCTATGCCTTTGAATATGTAAAGGCTGGTGTTGTGCCCTATAGTGTGGTCAGTCTTCAAGAAGGTACCATGTGGGATTGAGAAAAATGTGTATTTCGTGGATTTGGGGTAGAATTTTCTATAGATGTCTGTCAAGTCCATCTAATTTATGATATCATTTATGTCCTGAATCTCTTTGCTTATTTTTTGTCTCACCAATTTGTCTAAAGGAGATAATGGGGGTGTCAAAGTCCCCAACAATTAGTGTGTTGCTGTATCTGTCTCTTTTTAGATCTATCAATATCTTCTTTACATATGTGGGTGCTCCTGAATTGAGTGCATAGATATTTATAAGTATTATATCTTCTTGGTGAGTTAGCCCTTTTACTATTATATAATGCCCTTCTTTGTCTCTTCTTATAGTTTTTGTCTTAAAGACTATTTTTTCTGAAATTGGTATCATGACTTCTGCTCTTTTTGGGTTTCTATTTCCATGAAATACATTTTTCCAGTCCTTCACTTTTAGCCTAAGTATGTTTTTATACATGAGATGAGATTTTGTAGACAGCAGATGAAGATGGAGGGTATTTTTGTTTTGTTTTCCATACAGCCAGCCTAAGTTACTTGATAGGAGAGTTTAAGCCATTAACATTCAACATTATTATTGATATTTCCAGACACTATAGGGCACGTGTGCTCGCCAGAAAGGCAGAGAGAAATAGAGAGATGAAAAGCGAGAAATCACCCCCCGGGGGGATGGCCATACCCAATCTAATCTCCTCAAGTCTCCTCTTGTGATCTTTGGCACACACACACACACACACACACACACACA
>NW_006159464.1:220189-226594 GCF_000334495.1 Tupaia belangeri chinensis | reverse complement strand
AGCCACCAGGTCCGGGACTTGAACTGTGGCTGACTACATGGGAGTCCAATGACATCATCATTATGCTAACTGCTGGTCCCTTCCCTACAGTTAAACTGGCTGTATTCCTGGGTTTTTTTTTATTATTTTTTTTATGTTATTGTTGTTCTCTTATTTCTGTCTGTCTTAATTTTCTTGGTATAGCATTCCCTTCAGAACTTCTTGAGGAGCTGTTTTGGAGTTAATAAATTGTTTTAGGTCTTGTTTGAGAATGTTTTTATCTTTTCTTTCCATATGAAAGATAATCTTGTCCAGTATAGTAATCTTGATTGAAATCGTTTTTCATTTAACACTTTGAAAATATTTCCCCATTTTTTCCTTGCTTGAATTGTTTCTAATGAAAGATCTGGTGATAGCCTGATGGGATAACCTTTGTAAGTAGCTAGACATTTCTCTCTTGCTAATTTTAGTATCTTGTCTCTGGTTTTGATCAATCTGGCTATGTCAAAGAGACAAAAAAAAAGTGCTGGTGAGGATGTGTACTATAGGGAACTCTCTTAAATTATTGTTGGGAACGTAAATTAATACAACTATTATCAAAAAGAGTATGTGGTTTCTTCAAAGTGCTAATAATAGAGCTATCATATGATTCTGCTATCACATTTCTAGGCATATACCCAAAGGAAAGAATATCAGTTTGCTGTAGAGATATCTGCACTCCAAATGTTTATTGCAGCACTATTGACAATAACCAAGATATGGAAGCAAGCTAAGTGTCCACCAACAGATGAATGGATAAAGAAAATGTGGTGTATGTAAAAAATGTGATACTATTCAGTTATAAAAAAAAGAATAAAATTCTGTGATTTGTGACAACATGGGTGAGCCTAGAGGACATGATGCTATGTGAAATAAAGCAAGCAAAGAAAGAAAAATGTTGCATGTTTTCACTCATGTGTGGAAACTAAAAACCTGACCTTATGTGAGTAGAGATTAGAAGACATGTTACTGGAAGCAGGGCAGCATAAGAGAGAAGAAGAAAAAGAGAAGTGTAGCTTAATGGATAACAAAATACAGTCAGATAAAAAAAATATGTTCTAGTGTTCTGTGGCACAGTTGGATAACTATAGCTAAGTCATTTGCCCTACTTGTCAAAATAGCTAAGAAGGAAAATTTGAGTGTTCCAACACAAAGAAATAATAAATTATTGAAATGAGTATGATAATTACCCTGATTTTATCATTACAGATTTTATTCATATATCGAAAAATCACACTGAATCCCATAGATATGTAGAATTAATACATGGATCAATCAAAAATTAAAAATTTAAAAACAGAGTAAAATTATCTAAACTACTATTTTAAGACTTTGGAAACGGAATAAAGGCAAACAAATCGGGAAGTATCTACTAAAAAAAAGCAATGGATGTCTGTGCATTTTTGTGTGGGGAGTTACTCATATACACCTACTAGGAAAGACCAGTGTGGCGAGCACTGCATACGGAAGCCATCTTGAGCTATCCGCCATCTTGAGCTATCCACCATCTTGGAAACCATTAGGCTTCACTTCCTCACTGAGCAAACCGTCTCTCAGAAATCATGTGACCAACTGTTCTCCCCAGAAGTGGTTGGGTTTCTAGGCAATAGGAGATATCCACCCACATCAATGATTGGTTCATGCTGTTCTATCTCATTTGTATTTCGGGCAGCCAATTGGTTCCCACCAGCTGTATATAACTTGCCATTTTTCCTGAATAAACAGAAGTAGATGGAAGAAGACGACTTGATCAGCACCTCGTATTATGTGTGCGTGTGTTTGTCCCATCTCTCACTCCCTCCCCCAGGGAACCTGTTCGACTGTCCAGCGGGTCGGGACAGACCAGGCTATGCAAAATGGGAGAAAATATTTACAAACTGTATTTCAGATAAGGGATTTATAGCCAGCATATACAAGGAATTCAAGCACCCACACACCACACAAACACACAAAAAAACCCTTTAATAATCCAATTTTAAAAAGGCAATGAATCTGAACAGAACTTATACAAATGTCCAATATTTCAACATCTCTTGTCATAAGGGAAATGTAAATCAAAACCCAAGTCATAATGGCTGGGAAAAACAAAAACAAAAGCAAATAACAAGTGTCAACCTTGTGGTGGAAAAGGAACCCTCATGCACTGCTGGTAGGAATAGAGACTAATATAACCACTGTGGAAAACAGTATGGAGTTCTATCAAAAATTGACAAATAGAACTACCATAGCACCCAATAATATCACTCCTGAGTATTTACACAAAGTGTCAGAGAAACTCTTGCACATCCATATTTATCACAGCTTTAGTCACAATAGCTAAGCACAGAATCAACCTAAGTGATCAACAACTGATGAATAGATTTAAAAATATAAAGGATGAATATGGAAGATTAATGCTAAGTGAAGTAAATCATACTATGAAAGACAGGCTTTGTATGTCCCCCCTCTATATATGCCAAACACCTGCACTCTATAGCAGAAACCGAAGGACTGGGAAGTATAATAGCAACTGTAAATACTAGAGCTAGTAAAGAGTTGTGGGTAATGGGAGTGGTAATAGGGGAGAGAGGGAAGGGAACAGGGAAAAAATAAATAATACATTTAATTGATGCAAAAATGAAAAATTATTTGCTGATGATAATGCACATGGTAATGTCTTTGTCTTGATTGGTATGTGCTGTATTCACACTAGGGAAAATCATATTGTGCACTGTAAAGACATAGTGATTAAATGTAATATATATATATATATATATATATACACATACACACACATATACACAAAATATAGAACAGATAATAAATAAAATGAAAGCAAAAAAAGGAAATATAAACAATGAAATACTACTCAGCCGTAAAGAACAGTGAGATCTTATCATTTGGTATAAAGTGGACGAATCTGAAATATTTAATGCTAAGTGAATTAAGACAGACTATAGAAGAAAACCTAATATGTCCACAGTTAAGATATATAAAATGTCTGCACTTTGTAGCATAAATTGAAAGATTTAAAGTCATAATAAGAGAGAAGGCATCTTTGGATACCACAGACTGCACAGGTGATGAGGAAAAATGTTAAACAGAAAAAAATAATTAACAGACACAAAAATACATGTAAACAAGGCAAATAGGTTATGGAACTGTATTCCTTAACAAAGTAAATTTTTTATAAAAAGGACGTTTCTGTGTGTTTGTGTGTGTGTGTGTGTGTATACATCAAAAAATGAGCAGAATGAAAAAGTGAAAGTATGCAACATAATGTACTGTTCTTTGTTGAAGATGATGAATATAATAATATCATTGGTTTTATTATCACATATTGCATGCTATGAAAAACTAGATTTTACTTCACAAAGATGTACAACAATTAAATGTAAATAAGAAAATTTAAAATTAAATAAAGAAAATAAATTTAAAGAAAAAACGTTCAGCAATATGCTGCAATTGGGATTGACTGATTTAGATCAAAAAGCAGGAAAACAGTCCCAGTAATGTACAGGAAAAGCCTGTAGCAATACTAACCTGAGGTCCTAGCGACCTGTAAAATAAGATGTGAAGACTAGACAGAAATTTGAAAAAAAATTCTAAAATTGGATAGCCATTGAGCAACTTGATTAGAATTTTCACATCACTGCTTGTTTTCTACTATAACAGCAAACACAGTGAAGATCTGGCAGAATTTGATAGAAAATATGAACAAAGAAATATTTGTAATGTGCCTGAACTTGAATGAAATACCTAAACATATTTGAAAGTAGAGAATAAAAGTTTTACAGACTGAAAATGTTTAAACAAAAGTTGTAGACAATTAGTAGCTGATAAATCAGTTACGGTGATATGGAGTGATTACTAAAATAAAAAGCTAAAATAGAAATTAAAATTGGGAACCAGCAGTTAGCGTAATAGCTATGTCGCTGGACTCCCACGTAGTCGACTGCAGTTCGTGTCCCAGACCCGGTGACTTAAAACTCATGCTGGGTGCGTGTGTGTGCGTGCCCAAGATCTCGAGAGAAGAATGGAGGAGAAGGGATTGCGGTGTGGCCATCCCTCCTGGGGGGTGATTTCTCGCTTTCTGTCTCTCTGTCTGTCTGGCGAGCGCATGCGTCCTATAGCGAAAACCTCTCTCTCAAAAAAAAAAAAGAAATTAGAATTAAAGTTAAAGAATTGAATGGACATAGAATGAAGGGATAGCAGAATCTGTAGATTTATTCAAGGTAATACTTTTCAAAATAAAAATCAAACTAGAAGAAAAAAGAGATAACAATAACCTTCAAAAGATGAGTAAAGAAAATCATAACTCAGAGCTGCTAGATTACATTTCTCATTTTTAAAACTTCCAAGAAATGTCAAATGGCACAGATCCATATTTAGGAAAATAAATGGTCAGTGAAAATTGTTTCTGAGTGGGCCCAGATAAAAAATTTAGCATATTAATGCTTCAAAGCAGCTATTATGAATACATTTGGGGAGTGAACCAGTGGGTGGACATTGCATTACAACCAGGACTGAACAATTTGACTTCTCCATAGCCTGGCAGAAACAGGATACAGTGCAGAGGATAAAAAGCCCCTGTGGTTGGGGAAAAATGGAGTGAACACTTGAAATTAATGAAGTCTGCCAGTCTCTTTCCACTACTGGAGAATCCATGCATCACACCTCTTCCACCTGAGTATGGTAATGCCCCCTCTCAACAGAGAATGGGATACTTCCTTCTGTCTGGCAGACATGGAAGGCCTTTACTCTCCCTTCCTTCAGACACTAGTCATGGGAGTAGCTACCTCCCCATCTCCTTGAAGTATCTCTAGACCTCCCCAAAGTGTACGTGTGGACAAATGAAAAGAAGGGACACCTACAGAGAAAAGGTCACCAGAGAACCCCACTCTAGGTTAGAGGGGGAAAGACTAGTCACTGCCCCAGATGACCTCTCAGTCTTAAGGTGCATAATTCTGTCTCTTAACTTCTAACATTATTTCATCCAAATTAGATCAGCCTCCATGAAACCCAGGGATTTATACGTCACAGTCTTTGGTGAAGGTCAGTCAGAGAGATCTGTCTCTGACCCCTCTTGATCAACCTCCCTGAGACCCCATTCAGAACTTCATGGTCATCCTCATCAACAGGTATTTGGCACAAGCCATAATCGTTCTCCTTGTTTGGTCTTGAAGATAATCTACTCTACATCCCTCCTGAATGAATTTGCCAGGTCTGTGCTCATGTTCAGTGGGCTACCAAATCCCCAGAAATTATAAACATGTACACAAGCCATTCTTGTATCTGAAAAGCATAGCTGGTCTCTGGTTGCTCCAAGATCACATTGTCAGGGACATATCTGGCCCTTGAGGACTGAAATGTCTCCAGAAAGGACAGGTAGGTCTAACAGATGCCATGAGCCACATGGACTGGACATGACTCCTCTCCATTATTTCCTTTATAGGGTCACATTCTGGCCTTCCAGACCCGGTGGCTTAAAACTCACGTCGGGCGCGAGTGCGTGCATGCCCAAGATCCCGAGAGGAGAATGGAGGAGAAGGGATTGCAGCATGACCATCCCCCCTGGGGGGTGATTTCTTGCTTTTTGTCTCTATGTCTCTCTCTGTCTGCCTGGTGAGTGCACGCGCCCTATAGTGAAAACCTCTCCAAAAAAATAAAAAATAAAAGTGAAATAAAACTCCCAGATAAACAACAGCTGAGAGAAGTTACTGCTAGAAGATCTTTAAAAAACTCTTTCTAGAAATATTAATGTAAGTCATTCAGGTATTAAAAAAATGGAATAGAGGTTTACTCAAATCTTTAGGAATAAATTATAATGAGATTAATAACTATACAGAAAAATGTAAAGGACTATATGATATTTTCTTTTTCTTAATTTATTTAAATGATTTATGGTATTGTTTATGGTATTGGACCATAATTACATCACTGTGTTCTGACTTCGTTATATATATATATATATGTATATATATGTGTGTATATATATATATGTGTGTATATATATATATTTATGTGTATATATATATACACACATTATTTTTCCCCCTGACGACCCACTAAAATAGCTACAATAGTTTTCTTAAAATTCTTACCTGTGAATTCCACCATATAGGCTATCTCTATTGTCTTTTCTCTTTAAACAATCTGAAGACAGGATAATATTTTCCTGTTGTTTTGTTTATTAGTTCATTTCAAAGAATATATTGGACATTGTGAGTGGTAGTTTTTGTAGAATTGTTTATTTTAATTTTTATTTATTACTATTTTAAATTTTGCTATAGGGCACACATACCTACCAGAAAGACTGTGAGAGAGAGGGAATGTGAGACAGTAAACCTCCACGTGTGATACTCCAATCATGGTCAGCCATGTGGGAGTCCAGTGCCTCAACCACCA
>NW_006159464.1:214574-220099 GCF_000334495.1 Tupaia belangeri chinensis | reverse complement strand
ATCTTATCTGAAAAAAAAAAATGACCTGTGCAATTAAAGATGGGATAATGAGCTGAACAAAATTCCCCAAGGAAGATATATGAACAACCAAAATGCATATGAAAAAATGTTCAACATCATAAAAGAAATGCATATTGAAACCACAATGAGATACCGCCTAACCCCAGTCAGATTTAAAAAAAAAGAAAAGATTAGATTTTGGCAAGACTGTGGAGATAGGGAACTCTCCTACACTGTTGGTGGGAATGTAAATGAGTCCAGCCACTGTGGAGAACAATATGGAGGTTTCTCAAAGATATACAAATAGAACTAACATATGACACAGAAACTCCTCTTCTGGGTATCTACCCAAAGGACAGGAGAATGCTCAGTCAGAAAAGTGCTTGTACATCTATGTTTATTGTGGCATTATTCAGAATTGCTAAGACGCGGAGCCAACCCAAATGTCCATGAGCAGATGAATGGATTGAAAAACTGTGATACGTATATTCTATGGAATACTACTCAGTGATAAGAAACAAGGAGACCCTGGTTTTTGATAGAAAGTGGATGAATATAGAAGATTTTACTGCTGAGCAGAGCAAGCCAGGCTATGAAAGAGAGACACTGTATGTCTCCACTTAATATATACTGTCTGCACTCTATGGTGGAAACTGAAAGATTAGAGGACATAGAAGCATTGAAAATGGTTATTGATACTGGAGACAATGTGTGAATTCAGTGTGAGAGGAGGGTGAAAGAAGGGGGAGAATGTGAAGAAAGATATTATAAGGGGAAACAGGCAAGATATTTACAGGATACAAAAATGGATTATTGTCTGTTGATGATAACATATATAGTATCCTCAACTGGACTTGTGTGAAGTTTATTCATGTTGGGAAAATTTGCTTTATAAGCTAAGTGATGTATAGTTATTTGATGTATAAAAAATTAAAATGAAATAAAAATAATGAGAGGATGACCAAAAGAAAATGAGTTAATCAAAATGTCAGATTAAAAAATTTCATGTTTATGTTTCCCAAAAAAAACTTAAAAAAAATCACTAGTTAAACTAACTTGATCAAAGCTCTGAAAAACAGTGAAAGGACTACAATAGCCAAATTAATGTTTAATCAAGAAAAAGCCACCTGTTAAATGATAAAAAAGAATTTTACAGTGTTTTTACTTGCACTTAGCTCATGCTCTCCCTGGCATGGAGGAGATGGCAACCTAGTTTTCTATTCTCTCCCTTGAAACAGAGGAAGTAAAGCAGACCATATATATAATGCTTTCACCAGTTTTAGAACTCCCTGAAATACTCATCTCCATCTTGCCTAGCTCAGTTCTTGGTAGGAAAAAGTGGAAATCACTGCTGGTGAAACCTTAAGCATGACTACTGTTTTGTGTTCTTTTATGAGATTTTCAGTCAGGTATAGCCACCAGAAGAGACTTAGGAAAACAAAGTTTAATATATTCACAAATTGTAGAATAAAAGCCACTTCACACCACAAAAGGACTACATAGGGAGAGTGCCAAGGGACATGGCTCAAATGTGATAAACCGAGAAAGTAAGGACCAATGAGCAAATGCCTTCATTGAAAGTCAGGGTGGAAAAAGACAAATGTGGGAAGGATGTTAACTGGTGAATGTTAAAATCATTGGTTCACAGTCAGGGAATGACAAGGAAAGGAACTTATGGGAGGAACCAGCATTATAATATTGGTTCACTTCATCATTTTGGCAAGCTGCTCACTGCATTGTTGTGATGTTGAAATAACTGGAAAATACAAAGTGCTAAAACTTACAGTACAGTCAACCCTGTGGTGCCTCAGCATCATTAATAGGACTAATTGGGATACATAATGTCACCATGGTTGTGGACATGTTAAAGGTAACTGGGACAACATGACTTAGTCACCAAAGGCAAACATTGAAAATGTGACAACTAAGAAAAGTCTTATTATGCATATGATGAGGGTTTAGAATCCAGTTTGCAAACATACACCCCACTTTCTCATGGGAGAAAGCCATGAGTACAGATCAGCATCTCTGAATTTAGGATAATTTGTTAGAAGATTTGATTACATCATGAACAACTTTCACCTCTTGGTTTATTCTTCAGTTTAGCCTGTACCCTTTTTAGTTACTGGTTCATCATAAAAGTCATGATGTATTTTTATGTAAATGTGTGTCATGACTTCTGACAACCCATTATTAATGTACATAAATAAATACATATATTAGAGCTCTCTGAATGGCACAAGCTCTTCCTTACCTTGCTAGTGAATAGACAAGATTCAATGTGCTATCCATTATTGCCTGGGCTAGAGACTAATGGATGTGCTGCAGAATGTGCAATGTTTCAAGCAGCCTTTGAATATATGAAAGAGACACTGAAATGTGCTGGTTAGCAGTTATGATTTGATATTGTATGACAAAGAAATACTTCTCTACTGGTGCCAACATTGGTGGCTCCTCTGACTATACAAAGTCTTATTAAGGTGGGAATAAATGTTGCCTGTTTTATCTGGAGTCCTTGGGTTGATGTAAATAGGGAGATGCTTGTTGAATAAAGAACTATAGTAATCTTCAGGGCAACTATTGTATACTGTGGTATGGTTTTATTAGGAAGTACATGTGGCATGGTTGGCTAGGAAAAATACACAAGGTACTGTGTCTATGACTGGGTTACAATAAAGCATGGAGTTTTCATTTACAATATAAATACACAAAAAGATGTTTTTCATAAATAAAGTAGAGGCTCCAGTGTGGGAAGCTGTCTGAATATGGTTGATTCCTAAGCACAAGGAGCAAGCCTACAGGAATAATTTGGTCATAATATATAGCTATACCGGGTAAGTATAATTGGAGCTGAAAGTACATTTTGTATTTAAGTATTAATAAGTAGAACATTGGGGTTTTCTATTAATACACCCTTAGCCAAGAAAGTAGATCTGAAATTTTGGGTATCTCTCACATTATCTTGGTAGAATTGTAAAGTGTGTTAGAAATATTCTCAGGTCAAGGTGGCAGATCTTGCAGTTATGTGAGTGGAGGACAATAAATAATGTCAGTAAACTGCATGTAAAGATTAGTGTGTAACCAAGTAGAAAAAGTCATTGTTGTTAGAGACATAGAGTGACAGTAGAAGGCCTCAGTGAGCAGATAGTCCTCTTTCCAAGGAGTAAAGGTTGATTTATATGATTCTGTTGCCTCATATGGAAAGTAAAATTTTATATTAATGTTCAGAATGGCACAGATAACAATACCCACTATCAGATTACTGTTTAGACATGGGAGTGTAGAGTGTGTTTTGTCAGAGAAGAATGAATATATTAGGATCATGGGTTATGTAAGCAAGAAGCTAAGAAACATAATTTCACATTTAATATCACAGAACTAGTATCACTTTTTTTTTGTAGATAAATATAATTTATTAATTCTTGTGCTGTGAAACTGCTTGGAAACATCAGAAGTCTTTTTTTTTTTCCAGAGTACACTGTATATTGTCTCAATCAAGCACATCAACAAACATGTTATTATTAGCAAATGATCTTCCATTTCTTGTTTTCTGTATGTTTTGCTTTTTCTCCCCCATCCTTGGTTCCCTCTCTTACCCTCTGCCACCTCCTGTTCTCCTCCCACACTGTCTCTGTTATCTATTTCTATACCATTTTCCCCCCACATTTTATTGAATCACCAAAGACCCTCATCAATCCAAATACCCTCCTAGCAAACACATGTGACACACACATTTCCATGAGCACAAGTCTAACTTTACGCATCCTATAAATTAGCACCTAACTGGGGCTACATATCCTACTGCAGTCATTGAATAGATACATTTTGTTTTCCTGAAACTTTTTTTTGTAACTCAATTTTTCTGTTCAAATGGTAGGTGCATGAACCTATCAGTCTCATATACTTTTATCTTCTGTTCTGGTTCAATTTTCCTGATTAAATTCTGGGATATAGTATTCAACTCCAGACTTGTCCCTATGATTAAGTTAGCTACTTTCTCAGTTTTTGGACTCTTATTTCCATGTATCTGCGTTTAGTTTTCCTGATACAGCACATCCTTGAGAACTTCTTGGAGGTCTGGTCTGGTGCTGGTAAATTCTTTCAGGTTTTGTTTATCTGAGAATGTTCTTGTCTTTTCTTCCCACCTGAAAGATAATCTTGCCGGATACAGTATTCTTGGCTGAAACTGCTTCTCTCTTAACACTTGGAATATATTTTCCCATTCTCTCCTCGCTTTTATTGTTTCTGATGAGAGATCTGCTGTTAGCCTGATGGGATGTCCTTTGTAGGTAACTTGATGTTTTTCTCTTGCTAATCTTAGTATCTTGTCTTTGTCTGCAGTTTTGGTCAACCTGGCTATAATGTGTCTTGGAGAAGATCTTCTAGGGTTGATTCTATTTGGGGTCCGTTGTATTTCCTGGGACTGGATCTTTGAATGCCTCTCTAGGTTTGGAAAGTTTTCTTGCAGGATTTCCTGGAATAGATTATCAATGCCCTTATGGGTTTCCTCACCTTCTGGAATGCCAATTATCCGGATATTTGGACGTTTGATGGTATCCAGTACTTCTCGCATATTATTCTCAAATTTTTGTGCCATTTTCTCAGCCTTCATGGTGGATTTTTCTAGGCCAGCCATTTTCTCCTCTACATCTGAGATTCTATTTTCTGAATGATCTAGTCTGCTTTTAATGCTTTCCAGGGAGATTTTGACTTCTTGTATTATAGACTTCATCTCTAGCAGTTCCGTTTGAGTCTTTTGTAAAGTGTGTAATTCCACTTTTAGATCTTGCAGGAATTTCCTCATCTCTTGGAACTCGTCAATTTCTTTCTCCTTTCTCTTTAGCAGTTCATTATCTCTCTTCTCTTCCATCTCTGTTAGCTTAGACATTATGAATGATCTGAATTCCTTATCAGACATTTCCATGATTTTCACCGAACTGCTTGTGGATGAAGAGTTACTCTTTTCCCTAGGAGGAGAGGTATTTTCTTGTTTTCCCATGTTTCTCGTGATCCGGCGGTGATTTCTTGTCATCTGATGAATGTTGTGTTTCTTTCAAATTCTTGAGGTTCAGCCTTAATGTTCAGGAGCAAGCAGACAGAGGTGATCCAGAATCTCTTTGCTGTTCTATTGTGCTTGCTGGTGTAGCAGATTCAGTAGATAGTGGGGAATATTTCAATCCTATTAGTATTTGAATGTTTAGCTACAGGGCTCTTAGATCTGTCTAAAAACACATTGAAAGGATATTGGAGGGTGAAAAGACAAGAAAAAAGAAAACGAGACAGAGAAAAACAATAAAAAGAAGAAAAAATTAAAAAATTAAAAATTTGTAATTACTGTTCTTTTTAAAAAAAAAAAAATCACAAAATACAAAACCGCGTGCGCGCCAGGCGAAAAATCTAGTTCGCAGTAGCCATGTGGAACCTTGTTCTGAAGGCCCATGGCTTCTTCTGCCTGGATGGGAGGAGCAGAGCGAAAATTAACAAGAAAGAAGGTGGAGCTAAGGGCCAGAGAAAAACTGGGCCTC
>NW_006159464.1:191366-214516 GCF_000334495.1 Tupaia belangeri chinensis | reverse complement strand
CAAAAAAAAAAAAAAAGGGAAGACAGAAGCAGGGAGAGACAGGAACTGAGAGACAGAGAGAGAAGGCTGGGGGTGCAGAGGAGGGCTCTCTACTGCTAGCTCGTTTGTTGGAGGCTGAATTATTAGTAGAAAATCTTCATTCCCTTAAAAATCTAGTTCGCAGTAGCCATGTGGAACCTTGTTCTCAGAACTAGTATCACTTTTTTAAAAAGTAATAAATATCCTGTGTTCCATTTATGCAATAGGAGATAGTTTATGGGCATTACTGAGGTGGAAGTTTTAGTGTTTGGAGTGATTTTTTTCTCTGGCATGGAAGGTAAAAGCATCTTCAAGGGACATGATTCTGGGATAGGCTGATGGTGTTTTGGATGATACCATCTCCAGTAGTACAATTCTGGGCCAAAGAGATCTAAGAGATGTTACCTGAGATCTAAAGGTGTAATGTCTTTTCTAAGTGGGCACCTATTTGAGTTGATGTGAATCTCAGCATTTATCATGTTTGGTTGAAACAATGGGTTATTGGGAGGATTCAGACCATTTGAATGTAAACCAATGAAAATGCTCAGAACAATAAGACCAAAATTCAATGGAGAAGTGTGCAACTACTTCTGACAAGGTATTTGTTTTGGTTTGTGGAAGTTTAGGTTCAAGTGGGCCCCATATCAGTAGAGCAGCTGCTTGATCCACAGGATCTTCTGCAGTCAGTGGATGCCAAGAGAGTATGTACCCTCAGTCTGACATCCAGCTTTTTTGAGTAGAGAGCCAGATAAAAAAATTATGAGTACATTTTAGGACCTGAGGCAAAAATAGAAATGCATTTAAATGTTTATTTCCCTGACCAAGATTTTAAAAGGAATCTTTTGGTTATATCATTATGTCTCTTAATTAAACAAGTTATCTTGAACTTATCATATACATAAAAGTTGTGTTGAATGTATTTTCCAAGGGCCAATAATTATGTATTTTAAGGAATGTGTTTGGTTGCTACCAAGATTATCTGTAACTCTAAAGGAAATAAGATCTGTCTTATCAAGTTTTGTTTATTGTGGATTTAGTATATGCGGAGTTAGGTGTGATTTTTATTTCAGTTTTAGGTATCTGCAAAGAAAGTGATTTCCACAATTTATTTATTTATTTATTTTTTTACTTCAAAGAGAACAATGTTTAGGTAGTAGCCCAATGGGACCATTTGTTGGCCATTGCATACAGTGCTATAAGACTGCCTGAAGAGTTTAGCCAATTTTTATTTATTTGGTTCTGTTTATTATTAGAAACATTATGACTAAGTGATGGGAAACAGTGACATTTCACTAAGCTCAACCTCATATGATGATTAACAATATTGTTCATATAGTCTATGAATTTCATGTTGTCTATTGCTAGCCACTTAGTTAATACCAAGGGACTTTCCAGGTAGGCAAAGGGATTGGGGTGTGGTGATCTCCAGCAGTAAGTATCTGGCACAATAGTAATAATAATAGGAGAAACTAGTTCTTCATGCAGGTGAAATATAACAAAGGGTCCAGATTTGATTTCATCCTCTCTTAAGGAGGTCATATGGCCATATTGGCTTGTGGGGTTATGATTCCATGACATAAAGCATAATGGAAAATCAAATATGGTGAGTTATAGCTTCAAGTTGTAGGATAGGACAGCTTCTATTTCCCAGAAAGCTCAGCTGATGGCCAACACTTTGTTTCTCTAATGGCATGTGTCATGAACCAAAGGGAGCAATTATTTGCATCTGAACTACTTAAGCAACTTACGACCATCATAAGTGATCTGGAAACTCCAAGAAGCATGAAAAGATTTTTCCAATAGACTTTCCTTTCTCCTGCATCAGGCGTTAAGTTCCATCTTCAGGCCTCTGGCCAGGAAGAGATGCTGAGGCATAGGCATCTCTGCCCCCCCACCCTGCCTCACTTTCAGGCTCTCCAGACCAAGACCCCACCCCTTAGACTATCCTTTCCCCTTCAGCAGGTGCAAGTTCCATCTCTAGGCCTGTGGCCAGGAAGGAATTCTGAGGCAGGGGCACCTCTGTCTCCTGCCTCACTTCCAGGCTCCCCAGCCAGAGACCCTACCCTGTAGGAGATACTGCTCTTCAGATATCTCAGTAGAGTACTCCTATTGAGGGATTTATTTGTTTATTTATTTTTAAGCAAGCCACCAGGCCCAGGACTCAAACCACAGTGGGCCATGTGGGAGTACAGTGTCCTTAACCACCATGCCACCTGCTGGCCCTTAGAGTATTCCTCTAGAGAACACATTGCTAAAAACAACAGAAGAGAGACTTCAGAAAACACCAATAAACAGCAAAAGGGAAACACACTTATTCCTATTCAGAGAAAAGTTCACATATGAGGTACTGAAAAGTGAATACATCTTCCAACTGCTAGAGGTAAAAGGAGATCCTCAGGTCTGAATAAACCAGGAAATGTGTCTCCACCAAAAGAAAAAGGTAGCTCCCCTCTGTCTTTTGTAAATACAGAGGATGTTACAAAATGTCAGACAAAGAATTTTAAACTTTCATGGTAACCAAATTCTTTGAGTTGGAAGAGAAAAGAGTCAACGAACTACAGGAGATTAGGAAGTCCTTTCATGATATGAAAGAAGAAATGGACACTCTGAGAAAGAAACAGGAGGAACTATGAGAGGTAAAGTCTGTAATACAGGAAATCAAAAACCCTCTTGAAAGTATTAAAAGTCGATTAGACCATGCTGAAGATAGAATCTCTGAAGTAGAAGATAAAACCTCTGACCTAGAAAAAAACATCAAAAAGATAGAGAAAATAACAAAACACGAGGGTAATATATGAGAAATAGTAGATTCCATTAGACGCCCAAACATCAGAGTAATTGGCATCCCAGAAGCTGAAGAAACTAATATGGCATGGAAAATCTATTCCGTGAAATCCTGGAAGAAAATTTTACAAGTCTAGATAGGCACTCAAGCATCCAGACTCAAGATATACAAAAGACCACAAATAGAATCAACCCCAGAAGATCTTCCCCAAGGCACATCTTAGCCAGATTGTCCAAGACCACACATAGACATGATATTAAAACTGAAAAGAGAAAAATGAGAAATGATTTAAAAGACCATCCCATCAGGCTAACACCGGATCTCTCAATGGAAACAATGAAAGAAAGGAAAGAATGGGAAGACATATTGAAAGTTTTAAGAGAGAAACAATTTCAACCAAGTCTATTATATCCTGCAAGATTATGCTTCATATGGGAAAAAAAGATTAATATCTTCTCAGAGAAACAAAACCTGAAAGAATTTGTCAACACCAGACAAACTCTTCAAGAAACCCTGAAGAAAGTACTGTTCCAGGAAAACTAAATAATTAACAGCCAAAAATAAAAGGCAACTAAGATAATGGCTAACTTAAACTTTGGTACAGATCCTGTAACATCGATAGTAATATTGAATGTTAATGGATTAAATTCTCCAATCAAGAGACACAGACTGGCCAGATGAAAAGAAAAAAAACCAGAAACCCTCTATCTGTTGCCTTCAGGAAACCCACCTCATGGAGAAAGACATACATAGACTGAAAGTGAAAGATTGGAAAAATCTTTTCCATACAAATGGGAACAAAAAAAGAGCTGGATACTAATTTCTGACAAAATAGGTTTTAAAACAAAAACTGTTCAAAGAGAAAAAGAAAGACACTATATTGTACTAAAATGCTCTATAGATCAAGAAGATATAACACTTATAAATATATATGCACCTAACACAGGAGAACACAAATATGTGAAGGAAAAACTGTTAGATCCAAAAGAGGAGATAGACTGCAACACAAAAATTGTTGGAGATCTCAACACCACACCATCCCCTCTGGACAGATTATCTAGACAAAAAATAGGTAAAAAGATAAAGGATCTAAATGATACCATAAATCAAATGGATTTAACAGACATCTATAGAACGCGAACCACGGTCAACTACATGGGAGTCCAGAGACATAGCCATTATGCTAACTGCTGGTCCCGAGGTTTTTTTAGTTCTTATATAGACATTCACACTGCCAGTATATGTGTGTTTTAATTTTGATATCCCAAACACCTGGTTGTCTTATCCTTTGAGATTTTATTTATGATAGAAAACATGTGTGTGTGTGTACTATATAAAGAGAGAGAGAGAAGCAACATTAAAAAAGTCTTGTCATGCCAATATCCCCCTCCCCCAGCCATCTGACTCTTAAAGATTTTAGATATGTGAGAATGAGTCTGTCTTGTTTTCAGGCTAATCTGGTTGACCATGTAGCTTCCACCATTGCAATTGAATTTTCTTCTGATTGTGCTACCACAAGCCAGATTGTTGATGGATTCCCTAGGTGTGCAGTTCCACCACAACGTTCATGCACCACAGTGTTTGCCTTACATTGTTTTTGCTGGTGTGAATGCTAAGCAATGCTATCTTTCCCCCTTTTTAGCTCTGTGTCGGAAGAGATTGAACTAGCCCTTCGGGCTTCTTACAGACATGTTAAAACATTTCAAAGAAGTAGCAATATGCTATTTCTAGTCTAAGGGAGGCAAATAGAAATTTAGTCACTTCCTTTCAACTTCACCTCATTTCACTGATGAGGAGTTGGGAAAATGGCGAGCAAAACCACCATGATTTACTACCATTTTTAATGAGACTTTATATTAACTAGTAGTTCAGTTTGTACCTAGAGCTTTATAACAGATTTCCAGAGCTCCTATAAATTTATTTTTGTTATTTTCTAGATTTACATTTTTTCAAAAAATATTTCCATTAGGAGACTAGGCCCTGGAGTTTCCAAGGCTATCGTCTTGATGACATTATTCCTCCAGGTATCATATTCTTATGTTCTAAAATTTTTATTTTGTTCTTTATTACTCCTCCTTCATTGTGGGGAATTTCTATTTGTTTGCTGACTTTTTTTTTTATATTGCTGCAAGTGTGTTCATAATTGCTCATTGCACCATTGTATGTTCTGTAAAATTTTTGTAGATATCAACATTTCTGTCATCTTGTAGGTAATCTATTGGTTATCTTTTTTCATTCAGTTTGATATCTTCTTGATTCGTGTATAAGAGATTTTTACTGTATTTTAAATCTTGAAGTCTTATGATATGAGACGCTGGATCTTCTTTAAACTTTTAATTTTACCTATATTCCTATGATACTGTTACTCTATGCATTTTGGTGTGCTGTCTCATTAATTTTTAGCTGGGGAGATGTCTCTCTTAATTACAAAATGTAAGCATTCCCTCTATAGTGTATCTATAAACTGGAGAAGCAGAGAAGCCAGTCATATAGCTCAGAATAAGTCTAAATAACTCAAAATCAGAAAGCCAATAGTGTAACACTCAATTTAAGATTGAAGGTCCAGAGGTGGAAAGTTGTTGGTAGGAGTCCTAGAGTTCAAAATCAGAGAAACTGGAGTTTGGACATCCAAGAAAAAGAGAAGGTTCTTCTGGTTCAGGAAGAGAGAGCAGCCTAGAGTTTTCAAGGTGTGCTTTGAGTTTATTAAATGTAGGAGTCTGAACATATTTTATTGATCAAACTAATTGAAATTAATAACTGAAGACTCTGTGCATCTACTAACAAAACTCATGGTGGAAATATGATTCTTTTTTTATTAAAAGTATGTAATATTTAGGGCCATGCAGTGTTAAAGTGATAATACAGTTGCTCCCACATGGAAAAGTTCTTGGATTTGTGTTTAAGACCTCCCTAAGCCTTCTGGGCACACACATACACATGACCATGACCTGAGTCATACTGGGGTCTTTCTCACTATCTCTTTCTTTATCCCTCTCTCAACAACAACAACAAAAAATCAACTTTTAAAAAGATTTTCTTTATTTTTTTGAGATGTTTTTGCTATAGGGTGCATGAGCTCGCCAGACAGACAAAGAGAGTTCCCTTTTCCCTAATACTTTCTGTCTGCTGAAATGAAGATGTGTTAGCAAGAGCTGCTAAGAGATGGACCCACATGTCACAGATAACAAATCAACAAGACAAAAAGAGTTTGTATTCCTGACATATTGACACTATCATTGTAGGTGGATTTTAGCCATAGAGACAGGACACTGAGGCCTTCTAGCAAGAAGCAGCATTTATTCCTGCAGGCACTGGCTCAGAGGATTCACATCCAAAAGTTGAGTCCTGAATGCCTTATATACATTTCAGTTTCTTTGTCCCTCTTATATGGTTAAGTACATTCTTACTAGTGGCCTATGCTATAGGGTTGCTATAGAATTACACATGCGTACATGGAGTTACAGAATTTCTGTGGAAATAGGTATACATACATAGATACCAACCATGCCACATTGCCTTTTCTTTGTTTTGGAAAGGCCCTTACCACAGTTCCACCTTTTATATCAGCTCAGACCCTGTCAGGCTATGCTGGAAAGTTGAGGGAGGTAAAAATGTCAGCCTAAAATAACCTCAAGGGCTGTTTAACCAATGTGAGTTTCTTGGTGGAACTGTCTGATAAAGGTCAGGGCTAGTGCCTTGGAAATTACTATTCAACCATCTGTAAATTTTCACCATCCACCTAGGAAATAGCTTCTTCTCTGTCTTTTTTTTTCTTTTTGAGAGGTTTTTGCTATAGGGCACGTTTGCTCTCCAGACAGAGAGAGACAGAGAGATAGAAAGCGAGAAATCACCCCCAGGGGGGATGGCCACGCCACAATCCCTTTTCCTCCATTCTCCTCTTGGGATCTTGGGCACGCACGCATACGCGCCCGGCATAAGTTTTAAGCCACCAGGTCTGGGATGTGAACCACGATCGACTACATGGGAGTTCAGTGACATTCAGTGACATAGCCATTACGGTAACTGCTGGTCCCACTTCTCTCAGTCTTAAACCAAGTGGTTTCATGTAGTGAGTAATGGGAATCACATTCTGCTAGTGGTCTAGGAAACAACACTGCTGTGAGGGTCGCTGGTCCCATTGCCCTTTGGAGGCTGTGAATTTTGCTTCTCAGCCTGCTCTGTGATTTCCCTGAGGGGCAATGGTATCCCCTCTTTAATGCCCCTAACAATGCATGACTGCCACCATTTTAGGGGTCCACACAGAATCAAAGAGTTCAAAGATTTCTTTGCCATCTTTTATGTCATTTCCTCTTAAGTTGATTAGGCCTTTGGAAAAAAAAAAAAACTATAAAGCCCCGTGTGCATGGAGGGTAGTAAAGGCATATTTAGAGTCTGTGTATTCATTGAAATGTATCCCCACTGACAGCAGGAGGGCTTGGATCAGCACAACAAGTTCTGCCTGTTGTGCCAAGGTTCCTTTTGGCAGAGGTTTTACCTCAATGATAGAATTCAGTGTTACTAAGGAGTACCCTGCCAAGCATTATCAACCTTTTATAAAACTGCTCCCATCTGTTAAATATTTGGCATCTGGGTCCTTTAGAGACTGATGTAATCCAGTCATCTGGAGAATACTTCATCCATGACTTTAGTGCAATCATGATCTAGCCAACAGGAAGCACGGTTGTGGGGTTTAAGGTCCACAATTCTTCTAGATGGATACGTGGATTTTCACATAGCATTCCCTGATATTTGACCATCCAGGAATTAGTTATCCAGTACTGTCTTTTATATTCCATTTATGTCAGTTCCAAGTTTGGCACTTGCACTGTTAGTTCTTGATCCAAAGGCAATTTGTCAGCTTCTGATACTAAGAGGGCCATGGCTGCAAGTTCTGGTAGACAGGGTGACCAGCCTTGTGCAACGGAGTCAATTTGTTCATAAAAGTATGCAACTGGATGGTGTCATAACTCCAATATCTGGGTAGGACCCCTAATACAAAACCAGTATGTTCATGTATGTGCGAAAAGAAAGACTTGAATATGTCTAGTAGCCTCAGGCTAGGTGCATTGATGAGGGCTTGCTTAATCTCAAAGACCTTTTGTTGTGCCCATCCCCATAAGAGTGGCTCATACTCTCCCCACTTTGTGGCTTCATAAAGGGATTTGGCCATGAGTTAGAAGTTGGGTATCCAGATCCTACAAAAACTTGCAGACTCAAGAAACTTCTGAATTTGGTGCCTGGTAGATGGAACTGAAATTGAGCAATTGGTTTATTTTCTCTCCAGACTGAGTTGCTGCTATCCTTGAGATAGGTGAAATTGAAGGTTTTTGACCATCACTTGACAAATTTGCATCTTTTTCCTTGAGCCCTTGTAGTCAGCACTCAATAGGAGTGTGAGAAGCCATTGTGTTCCTCCCACACAATCCTCTTGTGTCCATCAAGCTAGCAGTATGTCCCCCACATAGTGGAGCAGCATACATCCCTGTTGGTCCACTCGGAAGTCTTTTAAATCAGAGGCTAATACAGAGTCAAAAATAGGAAATTTTTGAACTCTTGTGGTAGTCAAGTTGCGGTCAGCTGGCCCTTGTCACCATTTTCAGGATTTTCCCATTGGAAACCGAAAATTAGTTGACTTTGAGGGGAAAAGTGGATATAAAGGAAAGCATACTTAATGTTCAGACATGTGAAAGAAGCTTTGTCAGAAATGACCCTGAAGGGTGTAAGGGTTAGGGACAACTGGTTGCAAGGTGACAGTGGCCTGGTTCACTGTCTGCAATTCCTGAACTGGCTGATAGTCATTGGTTTCTGGTTTCTGAACCAGTAAGAGAGGTAAGTTCCAAAAGGATTGGCAAGGTTGAAGAATCCCATACTCCAGGATCCTTTCTAAATATTTTTGGATCCTCATTTCTGCCTTGTGAGGGATGAAATACTGTCTCTGGTGGGTGGGTTCACCCCCTGGTTTCAGTTCTATTGGGGGCATGTTTTGAGCCAGGCTAGGAGGATTGTCCTTAGCCCATACCCTAGGTACCTTAAAGAGGAACTCAAGTTCCTGCTGTGGCTTCTCTATGAGGCTGTAGAGGCACTATTCCTGTCCTAAGAGAATTGTGAGAGTCAGGATTTTTGCTTCTGGTTTTTCTAGAGTTCACAGCTGCTTGATCATGGGATTTGAAAGTTATTTGAGCCTGCAGTTTTCCCAATAAGTACCAACCCATTATTGACACAGGACAGTTTGGAAGACAGAAGAATGCATGGATGACCTCATGGCTACCTAAATTGCATCACTGAGGTGGTAGGAAGGGTGATAAAAATCAACGACCTGTGGCTCCCACAATAAATTAGCACAGAATGTTCTGCTCTGGTGTCTACCATGAAGTCAATTGGCCAGACCCCTATGATAATTTGGAATAGAGGCTCTTGGGAACCTAACAAATATTCCATTTATGTCAGTTCCAAGTTTGGCACTTGCACTGTTAGTTCTTGATCCAAAGGCAATTTGTCAGCTTCTGATACTAAGAGGGCCATGGCTGCAAGTTCTGGTAGACAGGGGGACCAGCCTTGTGCAACGGAGTCAATTTGTTCATAAAAGTATGCAACTGGATGGTGTCATAACTCCAATATCTGGGTAGGACCCCTAATACAAAACCAGTATGTTCATGTATGTGCGAAAAGAAAGACTTGAATATGTCTAGTAGCCTCAGGCTAGGTGCATTGATGAGGGCTTGCTTAATCTCAAAGACCTTTTGTTGTGCCCATCCCCATAAGAGTGGCTCATACTCTCCCCACTTTGTGGCTTCATAAAGGGATTTGGCCATGAGTTAGAAGTTGGGTATCCAGATCCTACAAAAACTTGCAGACTCAAGAAACTTCTGAATTTGGTGCCTGGTAGATGGAACTGAAATTGAGCAATTGGTTTATTTTCTCTCCAGACTGAGTTGCTGCTATCCTTGAGATAGGTGAAATTGAAGGTTTTTGACCATCACTTGACAAATTTGCATCTTTTTCCTTGAGACCTTGTAGTCAGCACTCAATAGGAGTGTGAGAAGCCATTGTGTTCCTCCCACACAATCCTCTTGTGTCCATCAAGCTAGCAGTATGTCCCCCACATAGTGGAGCAGCATACATCCCTGTTGGTCCACTCGGAAGTCTTTTAAATCAGAGGCTAATACAGAGTCAAAAATAGGAAATTTTTGAACTCTTGTGGTAGTCAAGTTGCGGTCAGCTGGCCCTTGTCACCATTTTCAGGATTTTCCCATTGGAAACCGAAAATTAGTTGACTTTGAGGGGAAAAGTGGATATAAAGGAAAGCATACTTAATGTTCAGACATGTGAAAGAAGCTTTGTCAGAAATGACCCTGAAGGGTGTAAGGGTTAGGGACAACTGGTTGCAAGGTGACAGTGGCCTGGTTCACTGTCTGCAATTCCTGAACTGGCTGATAGTCATTGGTTTCTGGTTTCTGAACCAGTAAGAGAGGTAAGTTCCAAAAGGATTGGCAAGGTTGAAGAATCCCATACTCCAGGATCCTTTCTAAATATTTTTGGATCCTCATTTCTGCCTTGTGAGGGATGAAATACTGTCTCTGGTGGGTGGGTTCACCCCCTGGTTTCAGTTCTATTGGGGGCATGTTTTGAGCCAGGCTAGGAGGATTGTCCTTAGCCCATACCCTAGGTACCTTAAAGAGGAACTCAAGTTCCTGCTGTGGCTTCTCTATGAGGCTGTAGAGGCACTATTCCTGTCCTAAGAGAATTGTGAGAGTCAGGATTTTTGCTTCTGGTTTTTCTAGAGTTCACAGCTGCTTGATCATGGGATTTGAAAGTTATTTGAGCCTGCAGTTTTCCCAATAAGTACCAACCCATTATTGACACAGGACAGTTTGGAAGACAGAAGAATGCATGGATGACCTCATGGCTACCTAAATTGCATCACTGAGGTGGTAGGAAGGGTGATAAAAATCAACGACCTGTGGCTCCCACAATAAATTAGCACAGAATGTTCTGCTCTGGTGTCTACCATGAAGTCAATTGGCCAGACCCCTATGATAATTTGGAATAGAGGCTCTTGGGAACCTAACAAAATGGAACCCAGTCTGCTCCAATAATCTTTATGGTCTCCCATAGAATCCAGCCCAACAAAATTGTTCATAGGAGACCCAAAGGATTGCTATGCTGGTTGATATCAGCTCTGAATCACCCAGTCTCATCCATTATGGGGATAATTCTGTGTCATATGGGAGCATTGTTTTTTCTAATGGACTTCTTGGAAGCAATTAGTACATTGATTGGGTCCCAGTTTCATTCTTGGTTGGGATCTCCCTCTACCCTGGTTTCTTCTCTGGCCTCAGCCCCAGCCAAGTGAGGCATCCACTGGGGTTTCCCAACCATTCCAACAGGGCAGAGTAAGCAAATTTACTTTCTTTTTCATTTTTTAATCCATTTCTCATAAAGCCTTTTGGTCTCAGTTAATGAATACCTTCACTGCAATCTCTAATAGTTACTTGGTATTCATCTCAGTGAAACCCTGTAACTTCTGTAGTTTACGTCAGATGTCTCCCTGGGCCTGACCAACAAAAGTTGCGTTGATCATTCACTGATTTTTGGCCACTTCTGGGTCAAAGGGAGTGTCAATTTAGAATGCTTCACATAATCTCTCTTAGAATTGACTTGGGCTCTCTTCGGGTTCCTGAAGTATCTTTGAGGTTTTTCTCATATTCATGTCCTTTTTTCCTCCTTCCTTCATGCCACCTAATAGAGTCTCCTAGTACCACTTGAGCATCGGAAATTCCCGGTCATTTTTGGGTTTCCATTGGGTATCTTCCTCAGGGAAGTGGTTCTGGGCACAAGCCTGTGTATTCATTGTGCCTCCTGGGGCATATTCCTCTAATCATTTCAAAGCAGCCTGAGTAATTCAGTGGCATTATTCTGTGTTAAACAGAGTTAAGAAAAAGCTGGCAGTAGTCAGTCCAAGTGAGTTTATGAGTCTGGATGATGGATTGCATTCAATAAATCATAGCCTGAGGTTTCTCAGTGAATGAAGCAGTATAGTTTTTCCAATTTAGGAGATCTGTGGTGGTAAAAGGCTGATATATGAAAGTACATTGTACCCCCTGTATCTGACCATCTTGATTATAATAAAGAGACACTCAAGTCTCCCTCAGTGACATCTGTAAGGTACTCAGTGCCTAAGGGGAGGAGAATCATCAGCAGGGCCCTTCTGTCACTTCTAGGCCAGAGTGTAAGGAATTAAGGTGAGAAGCTATGGCCAGGAGCATCTCAGGTGACTTAGAAAGAGGGTTAGCCTTAGGGATGTGGGTCATCTCTGACAAGGCTACAGTTGTGGTTGGTTCAGAGAGTGCAGGTGGGAGTGAAGGATATAGTGGTACATAAAGTGAGAAAATTTCCTCTGGCTCCCCAGACAGAATGGGCTTCTTAGGTTCTGGCCAACATTTTGAGAATACTATCTTCCTGGCCATCATGATTTTATAGTTCTCTTCCTGACAGGTTTTCAATCAAGGTGGTCAAGAGAGGACTATATCTTGGCAGTAGTCAATGTAGGGAGATTGTTCAGGGTCCCCCAGATGACTTTAAACACCCTCTGAACTAGTTATTTGTCTAATGAATCCATAGAGGGCCAACTCACCCAGAACAAAGGCCAGTCTATTTCACAGAATGTCTGCAGTTTTCTGGGAGTCAACTTAACACCAAAATCTCCTGAATATCCTTTTTTGAAGTTTTTTAAATTTTTTTATTATTTTTTAAAAATCATATGCTCTAGGGGGATAAGCTTACTCTATTTACCATCTATTTCCTCCTTCTGAATGACAACAGCCACACATGAGGAGAAAAAGGGAAGCAGTGGGCAATCACTTCATCCATCTCTGACCATTCTCCTCCTGGAGATGTTTCAGGTGCCTCTTAGTATTGGTGGGATGGTATAAACTCCACATCAGGATCCCTCTGAAAAGAGCCACCATAGCCAAATGAGGGTCACCATGGACTTGTGAGTTGGAATTGCTTACTCCTTGGTCATGTTCATCCACATTCATACATCATCTCCAACCTGGCACTCAGTGCCTTAGAGTTGTGGTTTTGTCTCCATTATGAGACTAGTCAGAAAACTATGGGAGGTAGTCAGGCTCTTCTTCTACCTCTTAAGGGTAGATCTAATATCACATGATCCAGGGTTCTTACCAATCCTCTGAGTGGCACTCCCTGGGCTAGATCCTATGCCTCACTAGGTTCCATTGTACTCCCAAAATCCACACCTCAGCATGCTAGGAGGTCCACTCTTTTCCAGAACAACTAGTCCACTGGTGCCAGATGAGATCATTTCTCCCTGATGTCCCAGGAGTCATATACCAGTGACAAGGGAGGTGAAAAACACTATCTCTAAACTCTCCATTTCTCAGCCAATGCACCAGAAATGTAGCAGTATTTTAACCAGAAAGCCAGGATACCAAGGCTTTATAGCAGGAAACAGCATTTATTTGTGTAGACAGTGGCTCAGCAGATGCATATCCAAAGGCTTAGCCCTAAATGCCACAGGTCATTACGTTATATACATTTTAGTTTCTTTGTCCCCTTATGTGGTTACATACATTCTGACTGTGAGGACTAACCTATAGAGTTACTGTAGTGTTATCCATGCATACCTGGAGCTACAAGTTTGGTACAGAAATAAGTATACGTACATAGATACTGACCATGCCACATTGCCTTTCCTTTTTTCTGAGAAGGCCCTAAACACACCATATACACCTTAGAATGTTTGTGTGTGGATATGTAAGAAGAAAAAAAAATTGTTATCTTCTTTGGGGCTTACTGTTTCTTCTTTTATAACAGATGTGGAAACATCTTAATACAGATTTAGCAATAATATTTTTATAAAATCAATATCATTACATTGAAATTTTACTCTTTCTTAATAATGTAGTTCTTTATACATATGTGTATGCATGTGAAGTGTACGTATGTTTGTATATTTATACATATGTAAGTATATATACCCATATCTGTTTCCGTTTTTCTTTTCTAAGATAACTTTTTTAATTTTTTTAATTTATATCAATTAGTTGTTTGTTTTTACATTTTTCCACAAACATTTACTTTATATATCAATAAATTTTTTGCTCATACTCCATTTCTTGACAGTTAATAAACAACTTACAAAATTTTCAAAAAACTGAATCTTAAAGATAACTTTCGAATTATTTGTTATAATTTTGTGCCTCTATAACAGAGACAGTATGGTTTTAAATATTTTTGAGAAACTATTTACATGTCAACTACTCAAACTGTTGAGAAGCAAACACCCAGCACACAATTCAATTCACACATGAACCTTCCCAACTCAGTTCTGCCTACCAAGTATTCTGTAGTTTACCACCTGTTAGTCTCTTTTTCTTCCTATAAAGTCTTTCTCAAGGTAATCCTCTGGTTGTGGCTGCTTTTTTTTTTTGGTAATTTCTACTGCTTACAATGCTGAGCTGAAAACGTTCAGGTTATTTTAAGGTACAAATTCTTTCATAGGGCTTCTCTAATCTTCCCTGTTAGGCAGAACTGTTTATGGTGACAGCAATATTTCCAAGAGCTTCTTTTGGCTCTCTTGAGATCTACCTTAGTTCCATAGCTTTCTGGTCATATCTTCAGAAATGATATTCCAGTCAAAGCCCTGGCAATAATGAGTATTTCCAATTTCTGATACAAGGCAGCAGGTGTTATTGAACTTATGCAGATAACCATCCTGCTACAAAATATGAATACTCACAAATATTTTCTAATTCCCAAGAGGTCAGGAAGGAAGAAAGTTTATGTTTCAATTTAAAAAAACAAACAAGCAAAAAAAAAACATTTTAACAAATTGCTGAACCTTTCAATAGCTCAAAAGAAAGCAAAATCCATAAATCTGGAAAACAAAGCATAGTTTAAAAAAAATCAATAATGTTTTAGTCAAAGAGCACTCCTTTCAGAACTTTTTGAAGAGTGAGTCTGCTATTGGCAAATTCTATCAAGTCTCATTTATCTGAGAATGTTTTATCCTTTCTTTCCATATGAAAGATAATCTTGCTGGGTATAGTATTCTTGGTTGAAACTGTTTCTCACTCAACATTTTGAATATATTTTCTGAGTCTTTCCTTACTCACATTGTTTCTGGTGAGAGGTCTGAGGTTAGCCTGATAGAATAACTTTTATGAGTAACCTGACATTTCTCTCTTGCCAATTTTAAGCATCTTGTCTTTGTCTGTAGATTTGACCAGTCTGGCTATGATGTGCCTTGGAGAAGATCTTATTGGGTTGATTCTATTTGGGGTTCTTTGTATTTCTTGGGCCTGGATATTTGCATGCCTCTGTAGATTTGGAAAGTTTTCTTCCAAGATTTCATGGAATAGATTATCAATGCTTTTATTAGGTGTCTCACCTTCTGAGATAAAGATTATCTGGATGTCTGGGCGCTTAATGCTGTCTAGTATTTCTCGTATATAATTCTCATTTTGGGGGGTTAATTTCTCAGGGTTTTTTTTCAGTTGTTTTTTCTAGATCAGAGGTTTTGCCTTCAACATATGAGATTTGATTTCTCTGCATGAACTAACCTGCTTTTAATATTTTCAAGGGAGGTTTTGATTTCCTGAATGGCAGCCTTCATCTCTAATAGCTTCATGTGATTCTTTGTTATGGTGTGTATTTCCTCTTTCAGGTCATGGAAGAACGTCAACATCTCCTGGAACTCTTGTCTCTTTTCTCCTGTATCTTCTGGAGTTCATTATCTCTCAGCTCTTGCATCACGTTTAGTTTTGTCACTATGAATATTCTGAATTCTCTATCAGACATTTCCATGAGATCTACTGTACTGTCTGTGGATGATGAGGAATTGTTCTTTTCCATTAGGGGAGAGATATTTTCCTGATATCTCATGTTTCTTGTGCCTCTGTGGTTGTTTCTGGTCATTCTGTGATAAAATCTATCCTCCACTGAGCTTCACAATGGGGTATCCACAGAAAGATTAGGAATTCAGATTGATAAAAAGAAATTTCTTTATTAAAGCAGGAAGTTCAATAAGTGGTGAGGATTTTAATGATTCTAAGACTATCCAGATGTTTGACTACTATGCACCTAGGCCTGTCTAGACATTCAATGTGTGGAGAGTGAAGCTCAGAGTGGGAAAGTAAGGATAAAAGAAATAAGCAAAAAGGGGGGAACAAAACTAGAAAAATACTTCCAAAAACGAGAATAAAATGTATGCATAATAAATGAAAAACACGTGGCACCAGAGCATTGCTTCCCTGAAAACGCCAGAAGACATCTCAGCTTTTTTTTTTTTTTGACAGGTTTTTGCTATAGGGAGCATGTGCTCGCCAGACAGAGAGAGACCGAGAGACAGAAAGCGAGAAAGCACCCCCCAGGGGGGATGGCCACGTTGCAATCCCTTCTCCTCCATTCTCCTCTCGGGATCTTGGGCATGCATGCACACAAGCTCAGTATGAGTTTTAAGCCACTGGGTCTGGGACTCGAACCACGTTCTACTACATGGGAGTCCAGCAACATAGCCATTACGCTAACTGCTGGTCCCGACACATCTCAGCTTTAAAATGGCTTCTCGTCTGAATATTTTGGGAGTCTAGGAGATGGAGTCTAGAGCATAGCTTCCCTGAACATGCCAGAACACACCTCAGCTTTAAAATGGCTTCTGGAATTAACAAATGAAAGAAAAAGCCCAAGGTGAGGAGAAGTGGTTGAACAGTTTTTTAAAAAATTAAATTTAAAGAGACAGAGAGTGCAAGAGAGACAGAGAGATAAACATCTGGAGATAGAGAAAAGACGGCGGTCACCCTACCTTGTCTGAATATTTCAGAAGTCTAGAAGATGGAGCCTAGAGCATAGCTTCCCTGAACATACGAGAATACACCTCAGCTTTAAAATGGCTTCTTGTCTGAATATTTTGGGAGTCTCATATGTTTCCATACATATACATTTATATAGACACATATGAGCAGATTTAACATAGTTTATGAAAATGTAGAATTAAGCACAAATTTATTTTGGTTCACAAAAATTGAAATCTATGCATAGTTTTTTGTAAATACATGTTTTCTATGAACTTTTTGAAGACTTCATACATATGTGTGCACACACACCATATGTTTCAGGATAATTTCGTACTCAATGAAAAATATTTTCTTTCTCAATGAGCAAATAATTTTATAGCTACTTTTTTGGAATCCATTTTTGTTTTACATTGGAGTATATCTAAAAATTTTATATTACTTACTTACTTACTCTTATTTTTATATATTTTTTTCTTTTTTTTCTTTTTTTTCTCTTAGTATCCATGCTGTATTGTAGCTACACATAGCTAGATATTAGTAAAAAGGCAATTTATAAACCTATATTAAAAGAAATATAGAAACATATCCTTTGAAAAATTGTCCTCAATCAGACTCAGAAAATAATATTAACAAAATTATACTCTTCATGAACTGATATATATGTCCACTAGGTTTTCATCTACTCATGTTACAGAAATCTAGCCTTTCTCCCCTCCAAGTAGATGAAGACATCTACTCTATGTATGAATATCTATTTTTTTTCTTTCCCTCCTAATTCTCATTTCAGCCAACTTATGTTCATAATTTATATTCTTTCTAAATTTTCTTTGATTTCTAGTACTATTGTACTCTCTAATTATTAAGATAATTTTGTTTGCTGTATTCCCTCCAGTCTCATCTTCAGTTACACGTTCTCAGCGATACCTCTATGTTAAAAAACCAAGCAACTATTTTCTTAAGATAATACTATTTATAGCATTTGAAAAGTGACACTAAAATAAAACATCCAAGAAAAAAAGAAATTTCATTTTTCTAATTTCAACTTAACTACCTGTTTCTTTTCCTTATTAACTCTGTTTTAAGTTATGCCTTTGGGCTATAAATGTCTTGACAGCATTATCCTTTATCTGCCAAGACATATTTGTCTCTCTTTTCTTTCTTCTTAGAGTTAAATTATTCATTAGGAGCTTTTAGTGAAATCAACTTGTAGGATTTTAATCTTGCCTGGATATTCAGTCAGTTGTTGTGCCCTAAAGCATTTAGAGCCTATGTTTGCAGAACACTGATTAATAACTCAGTAACAGAACTGAAATTCAAACTTTAGAATAGTCTCAATATTTAAACATTTTAAAAATTTGTAGTAACACATTAAAAACAATTATTTTTTACAGATATTATTTTAAAGATAAGTTTTAAAAGTTTTGCCATAGGGCATGAGCACTTGCTGGAGAGAGAAAGAGAGACAGTAAGATGAAAAAATAAGAAACCACCCCCATTTCCATCTTGGGATTTTGGGCATGCATGCAGATACATTTGGTTTGATTTTCAAGCTGCCAGGTCTGGGATTGTGTTTAAAGTGCTGGATTCTTACATGGCCAACCACGGTTCCATGCTGGGAGTGTGTGTGTGTATGCCCCAAAATTCCAGGAGAATGGAGGAGAAGGAACTATGACATGGTCAGAGTCTTTGGGGGGGGGGCGATTTCTCACTTTCTCACTCACTGTCTCTCTCAATCTTTCTCCAGTGAACACATGCGCCCTATGGCAAAATAAATAAATAAATAAATAAATAAATAAATAAATAAATAAAAATTACATAGGTATTTATGTGTAAAGTATGATAATAGACATGATCCAAAATCTGTGTTGTCAAACTTTCCACATGCGTATTAGTGTGCTATTGCATTGCTAAAGAGAAATACCCAAGACAGAGTAATTTATAGAGAATAGAAATTTATTTATCTGATGATTCTGATAGCTGAAAAATTCAAGAGTGTGTATCTGGGACCTGGTCAGCCTCTGGTCCTGCACCACAACATGGCCAACAGATGCATAAAAGTCAAAGAGCACATATGAAGCAAGATAGAGACAACAAAATTCCCCCTTTGTCCTCCCCATACCCTCAGTCAATTGGGTGATGCCTCACCAAAGTTGAAAAAGTTGCCTTCCTCTCTCTGTGCACTCTTTCTCTCAATATTTCATTCATCCATGCATGAGTGCAATGTTTCCATGGGACAAGCCATTATCGAAGCCATAGAAACATACTGTCAATGCTGATTGTGATTTTAGAACTATTAGATTATTATAGAATTCTTTCAATACTTTTTTCAGTAACAGTGAAGACAGTTATATAAAATGTCAGAAAATGTTCCAGAAAAAATGGAACAAATCCGTAACTAAGAAAGCATCACAATTAGAAAGAGTATGTACTATTGATCATTTTTTTCTGCTATGGGATCTCTTCACTAGCCAGAGAAAGACAGAAAAAGGGAAAGTAGAAAATCACCCCTGCCCCAGTTGGGGATGGCCACATCACAATCCCTTCTCCACTCTCTTGGGATTTGGGGTATGCATGTACAACATGTGCCTGATGTGTTCTCAAGACACTGGGTACAGAATTTGAACTTCACAGTCAGCCATATAAGATACAGCACCTTAACCTCCTCACCACCTTCTGTTCTAGTACTAACAGTTTTTAAAACATGATTGAGGAGGGATCAGCAGGTGCAGTGGTGATTAAAGGCACTGGATCCCGACTTGACTGACTATGGTTTGAGTCCCAAACCTGCTGGCTTACTTTGTTGCTTTCTCTTTCTCTATTTCTCTGATCAAATGAAAAAAAAATAATAATAAATGGAATTAAATGAATAAATAATTATTTTAAAAATGGTTTGAGGAAAGAGGCAGCATTAAAAATATTGTCTAGCCGGCAAGTGGTGTGGAGGTCGAGGTGTTAGACTCCCACATGATTGATCATGGTTCAAGGTCTGGACCTGATGGCTTACTTTCTTGCTTTCCCTGTCTCTCTCAATCTGGTCAAATTGAAAAAATAACAATAATAAATAAAATTAAGTAAATGAAAATTATTCTTATATCTTCATATTCAAATATATTAATAAATAGAAAAACCTCTATTTACAGTATCTTAAATGTTCATTTCCATTTTAGAATATGTAACTGTGGCATATACTAAATTTACAAAATTTCATTTTTCAGGTTATTTTATATAAATGTTTCTAATGACTATCACTTTCCTAGGAGCGATAAAATAAGTCAAAATAAAATGTCATTTTAAAGATATTTACTTTGTCTTAATTAAATAATGATGTCTAAGCTTAATCTACTGTATCTATTAATTGATTGTTTTTAATTTAATGGAAGCTAAAACACACGTTAAGGTCCTATTTTCACCAAGGAAAATTTGTCTAATGAAATATGAATTATGTGACACACCTGCAAGTTATGGCCTTATGAGAAACAGACTTCTCATATCTGTGTTAGTAAACTTTAATGTGCGTATTAATCGCCCAGGGATCTTATTAAAATGCAGATTCTTAGTAAATCTGATGTTGGGCCTGAGATTATTCATGTCAAAAAACTCTGAATTGATGTCCAAATGGCTTCTCCATGGTAATGTTTTCTCCATTGTATTGTCTTTCATTTGTTAAATAACAATTGACTTTATTTATGTGGATCATTTTAGGCCTCTATTTTCTGTTCCACTTGATCACTTTGTCTATTTTTCAGCAACACACTCTTCCTATAAATTTATATTAAGTCTTGAAGTTGGTTATTCTCAATTCTCCGACTTTATTCTTTGCTTCAGTATTATGCTGGCTATTCTGAACCTTATATAAACTTCAGCATCAGATTGGCAATATCCACAAAATAACTTCCTAGTTTTTTTATTAGAATTCATTTAATCTACAGATAAGTTTGGGAAGATGTATCATTTTACCAATGGAACATGTCCTCATTTGTTTAGTTTTTTTAAATCTTTCATAAAGGCTTTGTTCTTTTTTAAAAAATTTATTATTATTATTATTATTATTATTATTATTATTATAATTTGCTACAGGGTGCATGCAATAGCCAGGGAGAGACAGAAAGGGAGAGAGAAAGAGGAGAAAGTGAGAAAGCAGTCCCCTAAGGAGGATGGCCATGCTGCAACATCTTGATCTTCACTTTCCTCTAGGACATGAACACACACACACACAAAACACTTGCCAGCACTCACTCTTTGTATT
Source organism: Tupaia belangeri chinensis (assembly GCF_000334495.1). Taxonomy (NCBI): domain Eukaryota; kingdom Metazoa; phylum Chordata; class Mammalia; order Scandentia; family Tupaiidae; genus Tupaia; species Tupaia belangeri. The sequence continues at coordinate 193,650 of NW_006159464.1, read as the reverse complement.
TTTTTGTTTATTTGTTTTGTTGGTTTTAGCAGAGTCATTCTGACTCAGGTGAAGTAATATTCATTGTGGTTTTGCTTTGCATTTCTCATATGAATAAGACATCCAGTATGTTTTTCAAGTGCTAGCTCCTCAACTCTTAACCACATAGCTCTGTGGGATCTAGCCACCTTAATCACCAGGCCATCTCACTGGACAAGTTTTGTTCTTTTCTTTAAATAGATATTGTACATATTTTGTTAGATTTATACATATCTCATTTTTAGTGCCAATGTAACTGGTATTATTTTATTTTGTAATTACTTATTTACATTTTACTTTTGTAAATATTTATGGTATATATGTTTTTTTCAAAGCATGTAGGTGGTGTGTGATAATCAAATAAAAATATTACCACATATATCATTTTCAACAATGACCCTTACATTCTTGTGTCTGTTAAGCCTTTTTGTCCTGAGCCTCTCCTATCTACTCCTCATTATGCATCCCCTCCCTCACATAGTCTCTGATATCAACAATTTTCCTCCTTACTATCATGTCTTCAAATCTTTCCATTTATGCCATAGAGTGCAGACACTCAGTATACATTGAACAGAAACATACAATGCTTGTCTTTCATAGTCTGGTTTATTTCACTTAGTTTTAATTCTTCTATATTGTTCCACTTTGTATTAAATTACAGAGTTTTGTTTTGTTTTAGCTGATTAGTATTTGAGAGTGTATATGTGTCACATTTAAAAAATTCAGTCAACAGTTGTTGGGAATTGGGGTTAATTCCATGTTTTAGCAATTGTGAATAATGCTGCAATAAACATGGATTTGCAAATGTCTTTCTGATAGTGTTTTTCTATCTTTTGCATGAATAGCAAAGAATAAGATTACTGAGTTGTATGTTAGTACTATTTGTAAATTTTTGAGGAATCTCCATATTGTTCCCCATAGTGGCTTTACAAGTATACATTCTCATCAATAATACAGTAGGGTTCTCTTTCTGCCACAACCTTGGCAGCACTCATTCTTTCTTTTTGTTTGTTTGTTTTTGTTTTTTGTTTTGTATTGTTTTGTTTGTTTTAGCATAGCCATTCTGACTCAGGTGAAGTAATACTCATTGTGGTTCTGCTTTGCATTTCCCTTATGAATAAGACACATTGAACACTTTTTTTCTATGCTTTAAATTATTTCTATGTCTTCATTTTCAAATTGCCTATTCAGCTCATTTGTCGATTTTTAAATTGCATTATTAGATTTTCTGCATGTGAACTGCTTGAATTCCCTGTATATTCTGGTTATTGGTCTCTTCTATTAAGTATAGTTTGCAAATATTTTTTTCCCATTTTGTGGGTCATATATTCATTCTTTTTTTTCCTTTTTCTATGCAGAAGCATTTTAGTTTGATGTAATTCAATTTGTCTAATTCTGCAATTTACCTAAGATATTATTGCTTACTTCAATATCTTCAAGTGTTTCCCCAAGTTGTTCTACAGATTGAGGCTTTACATTTAGATTTTTGATTCATTTTAAGTTGATTTTTGTTAATGCTGAGAAATAGAGGTTTGATTTCATTTTTCTGAGTAGATGTCAAGTTTTTCTAGCACTATTCACTGAAAAGACTTTCTTTTAACCGTGGGATTGTCATTGTGCTTTTTTGTCAAAAATCAGTTGACTGCATGTTTTTTTTGGTTTTTTGTTTTTTGGGTTTTTTTGAGAGATTTTCACTGTAGGGCGAGTGCGCTTGCCAGACAGACAGAGAGAGACATAGAGACAGAAAGCGAGAAATCACCCCCCAGGGGGGATGGTCACACCACAATCCCTTCTCCTCCATTCTCCTCTCAGGATCTTGGGCACGCACGCACACGCGCCCGGCGTGAGTTTTAAGCCACCGGGTCCGGGACACGAACCGCGGTCGACTACGTGGGAGTCCAGCAACATAGCCATTACGCTAACTGCTGGTTTCCCATGTTTGATATTTATTTGTATTCTCTGTCATGTTCTATTGGTCTCTGTGTTGGTATTATGTTTTAAATCCAAATTCCATTTGTTAATCTCTGGTATATAGAAAAACAGTTGAGGGACACAGAAATGAACGATTGTCTGTTGATAACATGTATGATATCTTTGATTGGACTGATGTGGGGTGTGTTCATGTTGGGGGAATTCATTTTGCAAGCTGTGGTGATGTACAGTGGTTGAAATTATAAAGTAAATCCTTTATTTCTTTTTCTTTATTTTTTTTTGTGCATTAATTGAGACTTCCAGCATGATGTTGAAAGGCAGTGGTGAGAGGGGA
>NW_006159464.1:187320-191314 GCF_000334495.1 Tupaia belangeri chinensis | reverse complement strand
TTTTTTTTTTTTGGGAGAGATTTTTGCTACAGGGCGCATGCGCTCTCCAGAGAGAAAGAGAGAAACAGAGAGACAGAAAGCAAGAAATCACCCCTCAGGGGGATGACCGTGCTGCAATCCCTTCTCCTCCATTCTCCTCTCGGGATCTTGGGCACGAACGCACACACACTAGGCATGACTTTAAGCCACCGGGTCCAGGACTTGAACCACGGTCAACTACATGGGAGTTCAGCGACATAACCATTACACTAACTCCTGGTCCCGGAATGTTTCAAATTTCCCACTATTAAATTTGGTTTTGGCTATAGGGTTTTTCTGGATATTCCTTATCAAGTTAAAAATTTTTCTATTAGTTTTTTGGAAATTTTATCATGAATGAGTACTGGATTTTATCAATCTTTTTTGGTATCTGTTGATAAAATTATGTGAATTTTTCTTCTTTAACCTGTGGATATCAAAGATTATATATATTTAAAATTTAACCAGCTTTGCATATTTGAAATAAATTTCACTTGGTCATAGGGTATAATTTTTGTATACATTGTTGGATTCAATCTGCTGATATTTTGTTGAGGATTTTTGCACCTATGTTTATGAGTCATTGGTGTGATAGCTTTTGTTTCTGAATAATTACATTTACTTAGGTTTTAGACTAATGCTGACCTCATAGAATGAGGATATATTCTATCTGCTTATTTTGAAAGAAATCATAAGGAATCAGTATTGTTTATTTTGGAATGTTTAATAGAATTCACCAGTGAATCCATCTTGGCATGGTTCTTTCTACTTTAAACAGATTTTAATTATTTATTCATTTTCTTTACTAGATATATGCCTATGCAGATAGTCTATTTCTTCCTGTAAGTTTTGGCAGATTGTCACTTTCAATAAGTTGGTCCAGGGACCAGCAATTAGTCTAATGACTATGTTGCTGGACTCCCATGTAGTCAACCATGGTTTGAGTCCCAGATCCGGGGGCTTGAACTCATGCTGGGCATGTGTGTGTGTGGGCCCAAGATCCTGAGAGGGGAATGGAGGAGAAGGGATTGCAGTGTGGCCATCCCCCTTAGGGGGTGATTTTTTGCTTTCTGTCTCTCTGTCTCTCTCTCTGTCTTTCTGGTGAGCGCATGCACCCTATAGCAAAAACCTCTCCAAAAAAAATAAAAAAAGAAAAGATAAAAACATACATACATACATACATACATACATACATAAATAAATAAAAAAGAACTTGGTCCATTTCATGAATGCCATCAATTTTTTAGCTTAGACTTGTTCATCATAGTCCTTTATTATCTTTTTTGACATTTTTATTTTATTATTTCTTGTATGCATTTAATCACTGTATTGCTCCATAGTCCACAACATGGTTTTTCAAAGTATGCAGCAACTGAATCAAGGATACTATGATATATACCATTTTTCAACAGAAAATTTTACATTTTTATGTCTACTAAGGTTTCTTCCCTGAGACCATCCTAACCACCCTCCCCTATCCACTCTCCTCCCATACAGTCTCAGTTATTTACATTCTGTCCTTTACTATTGCATTTTCAGATCTTTCCATTTCTGTCATAGAGTGGAGACATTTGATGTATATTGAGAGAGGGTATAAAATGTTTGTCTTTCATAGTTCGGCTTGTTTTGCCTAGCATTAAGTCTTCTCTATTCAGCCACTTTGTATCAAATGACAGGATCTCATTGTTCCTTATGGTTGAGTAAAAGTCCCCAGTGCATATTATGTTCAGAGAATCTGTACGTTCTTAAAATCTCCCCCTTTCATTTGAGACATGTGTGTCCTCTTTTCTTTATATTTAAGTTAGCCTGGTTAGAAGCTTCTTGACTTTTTTTTTTTTCTTCAAAGAAACAGCTTTTGAATTTCACTGCTTTTTTTCCTATTGGTTTTCTCTTTTCAATTTTATTTGTTTCTGCTCTAACTTCTATAATTTTTCTTCTTGTTTTGAGTTTTATTTTTGTTTTGTTTTTATATTTTTATTTTGTTTTGTTTTTATATTTCTGGTTCTCAAAGGCGGAAACTTGATTCAGATATCACTTCTCTTTTTGTATATGTACTCAATGCTATAAATGTCCTTCTTAACACTGCTTTGGGTGCATCCCACAAATTTTTATATAATAACATATGTTTTCATTTAGATTTAGTAAAAAATATTTTAAATTTTATCTTGACATTTTTTCTTTGGTCTATATGTTATTTCAAAGAGTGTTGTTTGATTTCTAGTGTGATCTGAAGCTTTATTTCTCCTGAAAAGTTCCTATGCCAAAATCCCAACTCCAAAGACAATGGCATCAGTGGTGGGGCCCTTTGGGATGTGATAAGGTAGTGAGGAAAGATCTTCTTTGATTGGGATAAATGGCATTAACATAGTTACTGCCACAATTTAAGGACACAGTGATAAGTCACCATCCATGAAAAAAGTTAGTCCTCACCGGAAACCAAATATACCAGTGCTTTGATTTTGGACATCACAGCCTCCCAAATGCTGAGAAATAAACTAACATTGTGTATAAGCGTCCCAACTTAAGACATTTTGTTATAGAAAGCCAAATGAAGTAATGCAATCAGGCAATATTTTTAGACTTTCCAGCTACATCTCTGTTACTGATTTCTCTGTTAATTTCATTGCAACATAAAAGCAGATATCAAGTGATTTTTTTTCTTTTAAATTTGTGATGCTTATCTTTTGGTTCAAAATGTAGCCTATCTTGCTGAATGTTCCATATGAGCTTGAGAAGGAAATGTTTCTGTTGTTGGGTGAAGAAATCTATAGATGTTCATTATATCCAGCTTATTTATGATGGTGTTGGTTCAACTATGTTGAATGATCAGCTGATTAAATCTGTTTTTATTATAAATCACCCAATCTGAGATAGTACTGTTTAGTAACACAATAACAGCCTAATACATACTGGTTTCTTTTCTTTTTATATTGATTTCCCTGGTTTAAAATACACATTGACTACTAATCTATATTCACTTCTAAATAATACTACTCTCCTTATAGATAGTGTACGTCTTGACTTGTCTCAATATCAACCCCCAAAACCAGAGACCAAGTCCAAAAGCTCAATCTGGGACTCAGTGAAATGCCTTCCAATCATGAGCCTATAACCTCAGAAATAATGATGGGGCAGATGCCAATTAGAAATTATAAAACCACAAAAAAATACTAATTTTCCTTTCTATTGTGTATAATATTGTTGCCATTTATTTCACTTATGCATGTTATAATCAGCATATGCACTATTGCTATTATTTGAAAAATGTTGTCTCTTACAAAAATTAAGAAAAATAAAATAATTATTTTTTTTTCCTTAGAAGAGGACTTTTGCTATAGGGCGTGTGCACTCGCCAGAAAAACAGAGAGAGACAGATAGAAAACAAGAAATCAACCCCCAGGGGCGATGGCCACACCTCAATCCCTTCTCCTCCATTCTCTTCTCAGGATCTTGGGCACACACGCACACATGCCTGATGTGAGTTTAAGCCACCGGGTCTGAGACTCGAACTGTGGTGGACTACATGGGAGTTCAGCGACATAGCCATTATGCTAACTGCTGGTCCCAAACATTAATTTTATTTTTACTTATGCCTTTTCTAATGGTCTTGCTTTATTTATGTAGATCTGCATTTCTGATCTACACTATTCTCCTTCTCTGGTAATAGCTTATCTTCATTTTTTAAAAATTTTTTCTATGGCAAAAAACCATGCTCAACTTTTGTTTGTCTGAAAAAACTATTCCTTTTTTGTGGGGTAGCCAGAGCATGGTGGTTAAGGCAATTGAATCACACATGATTGGCTTCATAGTTCAAGTCTGGGATTCAGAGGCTTATAAAACATATGTGCAAGGACCAGCAGTTAGCGTAATGGCTGGACTCCCATGTAGTCGATGGCGGTTTGAGTCCTGGACCTGGTGGCTTAAACTCACGCTGGGTGCGTGTGCGTGCATGCCCAAGATCCCGAGAGGAGGATGG
>NW_006159464.1:178956-187191 GCF_000334495.1 Tupaia belangeri chinensis | reverse complement strand
TAAAATTAAAACATGTGTGCAGAAAAAAAATCCTGAGAGTAGAGTGGAGAAGATATTTCGGCAAGGCCATCCCCCTAGGGAGTGCTCTCTCTCTCTCTCTCTCTCTCTACATCTGTTTTTCTCCAGTAAGCATACATGTCCTATAGCAAACCTAAAAAAAATAATAAAGTATTTATTTTTTGCTTTTGTTTTTTATAGAAAAAATGTTTTTGTCTCATGGCTTCTTTCAGGGATTTTTTGCCTTTCTTCTTTCAGGAATTCTTTGCCTTTATTGATTTATTTATAACTGATAAATAATAATTGCTCATATTTGTGGGATGCAATGTAATGTGTTTTTTTTTTTTTAGAGGTTTTTGCTATAGGGTGCGTGCGCTCGCCAGACACAGAGAGAGAGACAGAAAGTGAGAAATCACCCTGCAGGAGGGATGGCCACGCCGCAATCCCTTCTCCTCCATTCTCCTCTCGGGATCTTGGGCACGCAAGCATACACGCCCAGCGTGAGTTTAAGCCACCGGGACTGGGACACGAACTGCGGTCAACTACGTGGGAGTCCAGCGACATAGCCATTACGCTAATTGCTGGTCCCATCAACGTGATGTTTTGATCTGTGTATACATTGTAGAAAGATTCAATCAGGCTAATATATTCATCACCTTACCAATGTATCATTTTCTATTGATAGAAATCTATTTTTATCAGTTTTGAAATATACAATATAATTAACTCTTATCATCATGAGGTTCTATGGACCACTAAAATGTATTCCTCTAGTCTAACGGAAACGTTTTATCCCTTAATTAATATCTCCCTTTTCTCCATCCTATCCCCTCTCCATAGCCTTTTATCAATTATTTTTCATAGTTTTAATATAATATGTTCAGTTGTAATTTATTCAGCATTTCTCCTGCTTACTCTGCTCTGAGGCTTCTGGATCTGTGATTTGATGTCCAACATTAATATTGGAAAATTATTTATTAGCACTGTATGTATTGCTTCTGTTCTTTCTTTTATTTTTCTCCTTACTGTATTTTCATTATGTATGTTATACATTTTGTAGTTCTTCTGATCTCTACGTAGTGGACTTTTTCCATCAGATCCTTTAGTATATTTTTAAAGAATTATTTACTTATTTAATTCCATTTGTTACTATTATTTTTTTAATTTTTTATTATCATCATAATCTTCTTTATATTACATTGGATTACATATAACTTTACAGTGTATTACATTGTTTTTTCAAAAGGGAATGCCATGCATGTCAGTCAGTACAGAGACATTAATCTCCCCACTTCAACATTCCATATCTTTTCTGTTTTCCCCAATCATTATTTTTATTATTCTAATTATTTTTATAAAACAGTCAATTGCTATTTCTCATTTTGCTTGTAAAAATACTTTGCCCATCATGAAATACTTCTCAGACCAATCCAGTTGAGAATACTATACATGTCATCATCAACAGTTAATAACCCCTATCTGTTTCTCACTAACGTCCTGTCTCTCTATTGTTCACTTGCTATCTTTCTCTATCCTCTTCTCTTCACTTACCCCATTCCACACTGTCCTATTCTCATTAAGTACCTTCACTGTGTTTATGTCCTCCGAATTTTTGCTCTCTATTATAGAGTGCGGATAGTCGGTATATATTGAGTGGATACATACAATATCTTTCTTTCATAGCCTGGCTTACTTCACTCAGCAATAGATCCTCCATATCTGACCATTTTCTATCAAATTCCAGGGTCTTGTTATTTTTTATGGCTGAGTAGTATTCCATAGAGTATATATACCACACTTTTCCAATCCATTCATCAGTTTGTGGACATTTAGGTTGGTTCCATGTCTTGGCAATTGTGAATAATGCTGCAATAAACATGGATGTGCAAGCACTTTTCTGACTGAGCGTTCTCCTGTCTTTTGGGTAAATACCCAGAAGTGGGATTGCTGGATCAAATGGTAGTTCTATTTGTAGATCTTTGAGGAACCTCCATATTGTTCTCCACAGTGGTTGAACTAGTTTACATTCCCACCAACAGTGTAGGAGGGTTCCCTTTTCACCACATCCCCGCCAACACTTATCACTTTTTATATTCTTAATCTTTGCCATTCTGACAGGGGTTAGGTGGTATCTCATTGTGGTTTTTATCTGCATTTCCCTTATGATGAGGGATGTCGAGCATTTCCTCATATGCTTTTTGGCTGTTCGTATGTCTTCCTTAGAGAGACTTTTGTTCAGCTCACTTTCCCATCTTTTAATCGGGTTAATCATTTTTTTTCGCATAAGGCACTTGAGTTCCCTATGTATTCTCGTTATCAGTCCCTTGTCTGAGGCATATTTAACAAAAATATTTTCCCATTCTGAGGGTTGTCGGTTCACACTTGTTACTGTGTCCTTTGCTGTGCAGAAACTTCTTAGTCTAATATAGTCCCACTTGTCTATTTTAGGGATTATTGCCTGTGCTTTGGGAGTCTTATTTAAGAAGTCTTTGCCTACTCCAATGTCTCCCAGAGTTTCCCCAGCATTTTCCACAAGTAGTTTTATTGTCTGAGGTCTTAGGTTCAGATCTTTGATCCATTTTGAGTTGACTGTTGTTAATGGTGAAAGATGGGGGTTCAGTTTCATCTTTCTGCAGGTGGATACCCAGTTTTTCCAGCACCATTTACTAAAGAGGTTTTCCTTTTCCCAATGGATTGACTGATATCCTTTGTCAAAGATCAGTTGGCTATAAGCTTTGGGAGTTATTTCTGGGGTCTCTATTCTCTTCCATTGGTCCACATGTCTGTTTTTATGCCAATACCATGCTGTTTTGATGACCACAGCTTTATAGTATATCTTGGGATCAGGGAGTGATATGCCTCCTACTCCATTCTTCTTACGCAGGATTGCTTTTGCAATACGAGGTCTTTTATGGTTCCAGACAAATTCTATAATTGTCTTTTCTAGATCTCTGAAGAATATCTCTGGTATTTTGATTGGAATTGCATTAAACATGTAGATTAATTTGGGTAGAATTGCCATTTTGATTATGTTAATTCTACCAATCCAGGAGCATGGGATGTCCTTCCACTTTTTTATGTCACTTTCAATGTCTTTTTTAAGATTCTCGTAGTTTTCTTTATAAAGGTCTTTGACTTTCTTAGTTAGGTTTATCCCTAGATATCTTATACATCTTGTGGCTACGGTGAAAGGGATTCCTTTCTTCAGCTCTGCTTCATTCAACTTGTTGTTCATAAATAGAAATGCTATAGATTTTTGGATATTGATTTTGTATCCTGCCACCTTACTGTATTCACTTATTACTTCAAGCAGTTTTTTCATGGATACCTTTGGGTCTTCTAAGTATACCATCATGTCATCTGCAAATAAAGATATTTTCAACTCTTCTTTGCCTATTCGAATGCCTTTAATACTGTTCTCTTCTCTGATTGCAATAGCTAAGACTTCCAGTACTATATTAAAGAGCAGTGGAGAAAGTGGGCAGCCTTGCCTAGTACCTGTTTTCAGAGGAAAAGCTTTCAGCTTTTCCCCATTCAGTATAATATTAGCTGTAGGTTTTTCATAGATTGCTTTTATTGTGTTCAGAAATGACCCTTCTATACCAATCTTACTGAGAGTCTTAATCATAAAAGGATGTTGTATTTTATCAAACGCTTTCTCCGCATCAATTGAGATGATCATATGGTTTTTATCTTTCTTTCTGTTAATGTGGTGTATTACATTTATGGTCTTGCGTATATTGAACCACCCTTGCATCCCTGGTATAAAGCCTACCTGGTCGTGATGAATGATCTTTGTTATATGTTGTTGGATACGATTTGCGAGTATCTTGTTGAGAATTTTCGCATCTATATTCATCAATGATATTGGTCTGTAGTTTTCCTTTTTTGTCATATCCTTATCTGTTTTGGGGATGAGGATGATGGAGGCTTCATAAAATGAATTTGGAAGGTTTCCTTCCTTTTGAATCTTTAGAAATAATTTTAGTAAGATAGGGGTTAATTCTTCCTTGAAAGTTTTGTAGAATTCACAAGTGAAGCCATCTGGGCCTGGGCTTTTCTTTGTTGGGAGATTATTAATTACTGATTCAATCTCCTGGCTTGTTATAGGTCTATTCAGATTCTCTATGTCTTCCTGATCCAATCTTGGTAGTTTATATGCATCCAGGAATTTGTCCATCTCCTCCAGGTTATCTTGTTTGTTGGCGTAAAGTCGCTCATAGTATCCTCTAATGATATTATGTATTTCTGCTATGTCCGTGGTAATATTGCCTGTTTCATCACATATTTGATTAATCTGGTTTCTTTCTTTCTTCTTCTTGATCAGTCTAGCCAATGGAGTATCAATCTTGTTGATCTTTTCAAAGAACCAGCTTTTGCTTTCATTTATTTTCTGTATGGTTCGTTTATTTTCTATTTCATTTATTTCTGCTCGAACCTTTATTATTTCTTTTCGCCTGGCATTTTGGGGGTTCGTTTGTTGTTGTTTTTCCAGTTCTCTGAGGCATGATGATAAGTTATCTACTTGCCATCTTTCCATCCTTTTCTTATGTGCACTAATTGCTATGAATTTCCCTCTTATGACTGCTTTTGCTGTGTCCCATAGGTTCTGGACACTTGTGTCCTCATTATCATTTGTTTCCATAAATTTGTTTATTTCAGCCTTAATTTCTTCAGTAGTGAAGAAGTCATTCAGAAGTAGGTTGTTCAGTTTCCATGTGTTCGTGTGTTTTCGGGGTTGTTTCTTGAAATTAATCTTGAGTTTAATTCCATCATGGTCAGAGAAGATGCTGGGTACAGTTTCTATGCCTTTGAATCTGTAAAGGCTTGATTTGTGTCCTAATATATGATCTATCTTTGAAAAGGTTCCATGTCGGGGTGAGAAAAATGTATATGTTGTGGATGTAGGGTGGAAAGTTCTATAGATATCTGTCAAGCCCATTCCATTTATAGTATCATTTAAGTCCTGTATCTCTCTATTTATTTTCTGTCTAGAAGATCTGTCTATAGGAGATAACGGGGTGTTGAGATCTCCAACAATTATAGTATTTTTCCCTATGTCTCCTTTTAGCTCCAGCAGTCTTTCCTTCACATATTTAGGCGCACCTGAGTTGGGTGCGTAGATATTTATAAGGGTTATATCTTCTTGCTGGATTACCCCATCTACTATTATATAATGCCCTTCTTTGTCTCTTCTTACAGTCTTTGTTTTAAAATCTATTTTGTCTGAGATCAATATCGCTACTCCAGCCTTTTTCTGATTTCCATTTGCATGGAATATCTTTTTCCAGCCCTTGACTTTTAGTCTATGTATATCTTTATCCATAAAGTGAGTTTCTTGTAGGCAACAGATAGAGGGTTTCTGTTTTCTTATCCATTCAGCTAGTCTATGTCTCTTAACTGGGGAATTTAATCCATTGACATTCAATGTAATTATCGATATTTCCATACCTGATCCTATCATTAAGTGAGCCATTTTCTTAGTTGTTTTTTGTTCTCGTATAACTGTCTCTGATTTTTTAGTTTTCCTGGTATAGTACTCCCTTCAAAACCTCTTGAAGAGCTGGTCTGGTGTTGGTAAATTCCTTCAAATTTTGTTTATTTGAGAATGTTTTTATCTTTTTTTCCCATATAAAAGATAATTTTGCCGGGTATAGTATTCTTGGTTGAAATTGTTTTTCACTCAACACTTTGACTATGCTTCCCCATTCTTTCCTTTCCTGCATTGTTTCTGCTGAGAGATCCGATGTTAGCCTGATGGGGTGACCTTTGTAAGTAACCTGGCGTTTCCCTCTTGCCAACTTTAGTATCTTGTCTTTATCTGTTGTTTTTGCCAGTCTGGCTATGATGTGCCTTGGAGATGATCTTCTTGGGTTGATTCTACTTGGGGTCCTCTGTATTTCTTGGGTCTGGATATTTGAATGCCTTTCTAGATTTGGAAAGTTTTCTTCCAGGATCTCATGGAATAAATTTTCCAGGCCCTTATTATTTTCTTCCTCCTCCGGAATACCAATTATCCGAATGTTGGGGCGCTTGATGGTGTCCAGTATTCCTCGTATATTATCCTCATTTTTCATGGTTGTTTTCTCAATCTTCTTGATACTTTTATCTAGGTCAGATGTTTTGTCTTCTACGTTAGAGATTCGGTCTTCTGCCTGGTCTAACCTACATTTAATGCTTTCAAGGGAGGTTTTGATTTCCTCTATCACATTCTTCAAACCTAGAAGTTCCATCTGGTTCTTGTTTAGGGTATCCATTTCTTCTTTCAAGTCATTAAAGGACTTCCTCATCTCCTGGAGCTCCTTGTCTCTTTTCTCTTCCATCTCAGTTAGTTTGGTCACTACAAATATTCTGTTCCTCACAATTACCACTAACTGTTGCCACTAGCCCTGGATGGCCCAAAGTCCTCATTGTTTCTAAGGAGTGCTGAGCCTTCAACTGACCTAATAAGCAACACCCCAAGAGCAAAGAAAAACAAAATGGAAAATGTAAATTGTGCGACGTGTGTTGCGCGCCGCACGCTACTCAAATCACCAAAATTCAAACAGTCCGAAGGCTAGTGGAACGGGATCAGATGATTAATGACAGTACCAGGTTGGTCGGGCCTGCAGCCTCCGTCTGCCTGGTGTCCGGAACTACTGCCCAGCTCGATCCAGATTTTGGGTGGGGTCGGGTGGAGGTTCCCCTTAAAGTCCCAGGCAACCAACCTGGGGTCCAAGGAGGAAGAATGGTGGGGATGCGCGGAGATTCAGAAGGGTCGGGCCAACAGCCTCCATCCCTTACTACTACTTTTAAGAATTATTTTATTTTAACTTTATTTATTTATTTATTGATTTATTTTTAAATTGGCCAGAGAAATACAGAGTGACAGCAAGAGCAAGAGAGAGAAAGTGAGAAAGCAAGCCACCAGGTCCAGAACTCAAAATGTGGTTGGCAATGTGGGAGTCCAGCATCCTTAACCACCATGCCACCTGCTGACCCCCATTATTATTATTTTTTAATTGGACCAGACAGAGACAGAGAAATAAAAAAAGGGAACATGAGAAAGCCAGCTACCAGTACTGGGACTCAAACTATGGTTGCCCATGTGGGAATCCAGCACCTTTAACCACCACGCCACCTGCTGGCCCCAGATCTCTTAGCATATTAATCATAATTATTTAGAATCACAGCCTAATAATTCAACGTAAATACCATATCTGAGTTTGGTTCTGATAATTTTCTGCTTCTTCAGACTATTTTTGACTTTCAGCATGCTTTGTAATTTGTACTTTTGAAAAGTAGACATTAGGTGAAAGGAACTCTGACAAACAAATCTTTAATAATGCTCTGGTGGGATCAGCAGAGGGAATAATGGTTATGCTGCTGGATTCCCACATAGTCAACCATCATTGGACTTCCAGACCTGGCAGCCTAAACATGTGTGTGCATGCCCAAGATCCCAAGAAGAAAATAGAGGTGAAGGGATTGTGGCATTCTCATCACTCTGGAGGGGGTGGAGGGTGATTTCTTGGGTTTTTTTTTTTTTGCTTGTTTGTTTGTTTCTCTTTCTCTCTGGTGGGCATATATGCCCTGTAGCAAAAAAAAAAAAAAAGTCTCTAAAATAATAAAATAATGTTGTGGTAAGGTGGTAAGGGAAAGGAATCATTCTATAGTCTTGTGGTTAGGTTTCATTCTTTTAACGAGTATATGTTCCTGGACTATGAATGTCAAAATTATCTGTAGTCTTTTTTACTGCCTAAAATGGCTGGATAGTCTTGTGGTTAGGTTTCATTCTTTTAACGAGTATATGTTCCTGGACTATGAATGTCAAAATTATCTGTAGTCTTTTTTACTGCCTAAAATGGCTGGAAGGTGCTAGAGTTTGATATTTTCCTACCCCATGTCAAAGGTTAAGTTAGGCTGGAGTTCAGTATTTCCTTTTTTTCTAGATTGGTTGTGCGCTAGTAAAAAACATAATAGATTCAATTCAGGTAAAAGAGATTCTTTTGAAGGCAGATTTTGTTAAGAATAGAATGTTCTAGGGTATTTCAAAGTGCTTTTACTTTCTCCTCCTGCCATAGTTTAAGGGTATTTTTCTCCAATGTCCACTGGGAAAACCTGGTAGACTTCAAAAGTAAGATATACAGAAGTGGAGGGCTCCTTGAAGTTTTTAACTCTCAAACTTTTTTTTTTTTGAGAGAGAGATTTTTGCTATAGGGCGCGTGCGCTCACCAGATAGACAGAGCGAGAAAAATA
>NW_006159464.1:173632-178943 GCF_000334495.1 Tupaia belangeri chinensis | reverse complement strand
CCCCCCAGGGGGGATGGCCATGCTGCAATCCCTTCTCCTCCATTCTCCTCTCGGGATCTTGAGCACACATGCACACACGCCCATCATGAGTTTTAAGCCACCGGGTCCGGGGCATGAACCGCAGTCGACTATGTGGGAGTCCAGCGACATAACCATTACGCTAACTGCTGGTCCCTCAAACTTCTTTATAATGAAACTCAAACAATTCAACACTTATAATTCAGGTTATAATATCCAGTAAGGTTTCTGCTCCAGCAAGTTATGATTGTCTGTATTCACATATTTGTCTCTCCATTTTGGAGAGCAGTGGTTTTCCCTGTGACCTCACTTCTTATGTGAACTTAAGAAGACATTTTAATTTTTATTAATTTTTCAGATTTTTACTTGTTATTAGGGAAGAGTGCCAATTTCCAAGCTCCTCACAAATCATACAAAAAATCAGAAGTTTAAACTATCAAATTTTTTTTTAAAAATTAAAGACCTGAAATGATTCTAACGAGAAGTTATTGTCAAAAACAATATCTGTGTTGGGAACCAGCAGTTGGCATAATGGCTATGTCGCTGGACTCCCACGTAGTGGACAGCGGTTCACTTCCCGGACCCAGTGGCTTAGAACTCATGCCGGGCATGTGTGCGTGCGTGCCCAAGATCTCAAGAGGAGAATGGAGGAGAAGGGATTGCAGCGTGACCATCCCGCCTGGGGTTGATTTCTCTCTTTCTGTCTCTATGTCTCTGTCTGTCTGGTGAGTGCACGCACCCTATAGCAAAAACCTCTCCAAAAAAAAAAGTAAACAAACAAACAAACAAAAATACCTGTGTTGAGAAATTGATCTCATTGTGCACTGGTGGTGAGAATGTAAATTATTATAGTATACCCACTGTGGAAAGAAAATGATTTCTCAAAATTTACAAATAGAACTACCATATGACTCAGTAATCTCACTCCTGAGTATTTAAGGACAAGCTATTACTTGATGGGACAGATGCATGCACATCTATTTTTTCAGTATTATTTGCAATAGTTAATGGAACTAACCTAAGTGCCCAACAACTGAAGACTGGATTGTGAAAATGTGGCAAGTGTATAAAATGAAATATTATTTCACCACAAAGAACAGTGAGATACTGTCATTTGATACAAAGTGGATGAATCTAGAAGATTTAATGCTAAGTGCATTAAGCCAGACTATGAAAGACAAATATTGTATGTCTTTGTTTAACATTCTGAATGTTTACATTCTATGGCAGGAATTGAAAGATAGATTTAAAGACATAGAAGTAGAGAAGAGTACTCTAGACACCAGATACTGGACCAGAGATAAAGAATGGGTGGGGAAGTGCTCATGAAAAAAATATTTAACAGGGACCAGCAGTTAGCGTAATGGCTATGTCACTGGACTCCCATGTAGTCGACCCTGGTTCGAGTCCCGGACCTGGCTTCAACTCACGCTGGGCATGTGTGTGTGCATGCCCTAGATCCTGAGAGGAGAATGGAGGAGAAGGGATTGCGGTGTGGCCATCCCCCCCTGGGGGGTGATTTCTCGCTTTCTGTCTCTCTGTCTCTCTGTCTGTCTGGCGAGCGCACACGCCCTATAGCAAAAAACTTTCAGAAAGAAAATATATATATATTTAACAGACATAAAAATGCATGTAAAAAGACAGGTTATGGAATGCCATATCTCCACAGAATAAAAAATAGGGTATTTCCAATCTTACGTATATATGTTAAAAAAAAAGAATAAAATTGATGGTGCATAATATAACATTATATTCTCTGTTGAAGACAATGAATATGATAACATCTTTGATTTGATTATCACATGATGTATGCATGCTTTTTAAAACTGTATTGTAGAGGCCAACAGGTGGCAAACTGGTTGAGGCATTGGACTTTCACATGGCTTACTACAGTTTAACTTCTAGATCTGGTGCATTGAAATTCACACCAGATGTGTGTGCATGGGTACCCAGAGTCCCAATGGGAGAATGGAGGAGAAGGAATTGAGATGTGACCACCCTTCCCTAAAGGGTGATTTCTCACTTTCTCTCTCTCTGTCTCCCTGGTGAGTGCATGAGTCCTATAGCAAAAAAAACAAAACAAAAACAAACAAAACAAAACAAAACAAAAAACCCTTTCTCTAAAGTAACTAAGGGCATTGATAATCTATCTCATGAAATCCTGGAAAAAAAGTTTCCAAACCTACAGAGGTACTCAAGTATCCAGACTCAAGAAATGCAAATAGTTTCACATAGAATCAACCCCAGAAAATCTTCTCCAAGGCATATTACAGTCAAATTGGCTAAAACCACAGACTAAGACAAGATACAAAATTGGCAAAAGAGGAGCATCAAATTACTTATAAAGGTTATCCCATTAAGCTAACATTGGACTTATCAGGGGAAACAATGCAGGCAAGGAAAGAATGGGGAAATATATTCAAAGTGTTAAATGAAAAACAATTTCAATCAAGAATACTATACCCAGCAAGATTATACTTCATATAAGAAGAAAAGACAAACACATTCGCAGATAAACAAAACCTGAAAAAATTTACCAACACAGGATCAGATCTTCAAGAAGTTCTGAAGGGAGTGCTATATGGGGAAAACTAAAGTCAGACAGACAGAAATAAGACAACATAAGACAACTAAGAGAATGGCCTACTTAATGGTATGAATAAGTCCAGAAATATAAAAATTAACATTAAATATTAACTTCCAGGATTTAAACGGAAATATTGGACCATGATAACAATACAAATTCAACAGAAAAGAGATTGATTATATGAGATTGAACTAGTGAAATAAAATTATATGACTTTGACTAAAACATTACTGATTTTCTTCTATGCTTTGTTTTACAGATTTAAGCATTTTTGTTTTCTTTTGAACTGTTGATAGGTTCAGCAATTTCTTAAATTTTTTTTTAATTTTTTCTTAGAAATTGAAACATGAGAGACCATCTCCATTTGCAACACCCTGCCCAGCCAGAGAACCTGGGGCAGGATTGAATCTCAGGCCCAGTCAGAGCCCCAGATCCAAAGCTCAGAGCCCACCTCCCATATCTCAGTCAGAAAGGACGTATTTTTCTTCTAACAACAAACCTCTCAATGGAAACAATGCAAGCAAGGAAGGAATAGAAAGACATACTAAAAATGTTGAGAGAAACAATTTCAATTAATATTATTATATCTGGCAAGATACTAAAATTGAAAGAGGTATCTGAGCTGTGAGCAATTCCTTTCAAGGGTTAAGACAACTGAAGAGTTTCTGTTCAGACTTCACCCTCCAGACTCCAAGACCCACCACACTGTATTCTTCACTCTGTCTCTCTCCATCTCTCCCTGTCTCTCTCTCTCTTTTTATTATTTTTAAAATTTTTAATGTAAAGCACTTCTTGGCTGTCTTATTCTCTTTTGTCTTGCTAATTCTCACTTTTACTCCCCTCCCAGATAGAGGAGGTGATGTGCAGGCCCTTTGAGAACTCATCTGCATTTGAGCTGTGAGTAATACCTTTTGTGCTGTGCATGTGTGCACCACGTGGTTTTCATTTTTTGCATTTTTCTCTTTTTTATTGTTTCTTTTTTATTTTTCATTTTCCTTTTTCCTTATTCTTTTACCTTTATAAATTTGCTGCTCAGCTTCCACACACTGATTTTCTAGACAGGTCTAGGTGCATGCTAATTAAACATTTGATTACTATTTGGGTCAGAATAACCTTCAATTTCCACTAAATATGTGGCACAAAGGGGAGATAAATAAAATTGCAGAGAGGTTGTAAATCACCTCCTCCTGCATCCCTCTGAACGTTCAGATTTAACTTAAAGAAATTAGGAAGAAATATATAATTCAGCAGACAACAAGAAACCACCTCAGAGGCACAAGAAATATGAGAAACCAAGAAAATATCTTTTTCCCAAGGGAAAAGAACAACTCCTCATTCATAGACAGTACAATGGAATTCATAGAAATGTCAGATAAAGACTTTAGAATATTTGTAGTGAGATGCAGGAGGAGAGAGAGACAATGAACTCCCGAAGAAGCAGGAGAAAAAAGTCAATGAGTTCCAAGAGGGGCAGAAATTCTTGCACAAGTTCAAAGAGGCAATACACATCATAAAAAACACTCAAACCAAACTGTTAGAGGTGACGGCTATAATACAGAAAATAAAAATCTCTCTTGAAAGTATTCAAAGTATATTAGATCATGCATAATATTGAAGTTCAGATGTAGAACACAGAAACTCAGACCTAGAAAAACTTACCAAAAAGACTGACAAAATAACCCAACAAAATAAAAATAATATATGAGAATATAAGATACCATTAAAAATCCAAACATCCAGATAATCAGTTTCTCGGAAGGTGAAGAAACTAATAAGGGCATTGATAATCCAATCCATGAAATCCCTGAAAAAAAATTCCAAATCTATAGAGGCATTCAAATATCCATTTCTAAGAAATACAAAGGACCCCACATAGAATCAACCCAAGATCTTCTCCAAGACACATCACAATCAGATTGACCAAATCCACAAAGATAAGATCCTAAAATTGGCAAGAGAGAAATGTCAGGATACTTACAAAGATTATCCCATCAGGATAACAGCAGATCTCTTATTGTAAACTATGAGAGCACAGGAAGAATGGGAAAATATTTTCACAGTGTTGAGTGAAAAACGATTTTAATCAAGAATTCTATGCCCAGCAAGATTAACATTTATATGGGAAGAAAAGACCAACACATCCTCAGATAAACAAAACCTGAAAGAATTTACCAACACCAGACCAGCTCTCCAAGTATTTATGAAAGGAGTGCTATACCAAGAAATCTAAAGACAGACACAGAGAAATAAGAGGAAAAACATCAGTCAAGAAAATTGCCAAGTTTATGGTAGGTACAAGTCCAGCATTGAATATTAATTTTCAGAATTTCAGTAGAAAGATTGGAACACAACAGAAGAGAGATAATTACATGAGACTAAACTGAGGAAATAGAATTTACAACTTTTGACTAAAACCTGACTGATTTTCTCTTATTCTTTGTTTTCCAGATAAGAGCTTTTTTTTTTGTCTTGTCTTGAGTTGTCAATGGGTTCATCTACCCACTATTTGAAAAGAATCATAAACTTTGCTTTAAATCTTAAACAATTTTCTTTTTTTTCTCTTTTTTTGGAGAGGTTTTTGCTATAGGGTGCGTACACTCGCCAAACAGACAGAGAGAGACAGAAAGTGAGAAATCACCCCCAGGGGGGATGGCCATGCCACAATCCCTTCTCCTCCATTCTCCTCTTGGGATCTTGGGCATGCAC
>NW_006159464.1:172446-173584 GCF_000334495.1 Tupaia belangeri chinensis | reverse complement strand
TGGGACTTGAGCCGCAGTTGACTGTGTGGGAGTCCAGTGACATAGCCATTACGCTAACTGCTGGTTCCTTAAGCAATTTTCTCTTAATATTTTGTAATTTTAATTTATTAAAGCAAAACTTCATTTCTTTAAATTAAAAAGAAAATAAAAAATACCTATTAAATGACCACAGTAAGCTATGTGGCATCAGGTAGGTGTTAATTTATGGTATGTTCATTCTACTCACTGAGTTTTATGTCTAAAGTCAGACATGTGTTCACAGACATACATATATAAGTGTGTGTGTATGTGTGTATATAGATATAGATATAGATATAGATATAGATATAGATATAGATATAGATATAGATATAGATATAGATATAGATATAGATATAGATATAGATATAGATATAGATATAGATATAGATATAGATATAGATATAGATATAGATATAGATATAGATATAGATATAGATATAGATATAGATATAGATATAATGTATATATAATTATATTATATTTATATACATATATATATCAGCTTAACTTGTTATCAAAAGTAATTAAGATTTTGAACATCAATAAAATGCAATAAAAATGAGGCATGTAAAACAACTGTAGATAAAAGAGACAGTGTGGGAGGAAGGTGGGAAATGGCAGAGGGAGAAAAGTAGAGATTTGGGGGAAAATGCAAAATATATAAGAAACAAGAAAGGAAAAGTTATTTGTTGATGATAACAT
Organism: Tupaia belangeri chinensis; assembly: GCF_000334495.1. Lineage (NCBI taxonomy): Eukaryota > Metazoa > Chordata > Mammalia > Scandentia > Tupaiidae > Tupaia > Tupaia belangeri. The sequence goes on along the minus strand of NW_006159464.1, from coordinate 172,861 downwards.
CTATAGTAATATTGATAAAGAAAATATACAGTGTATGCTGGATAGGAAATCTAATTTTGTATGCTGTGATGATGTACAGTGACTATAAAATAAATAAATTAAAATAAATATTGTTTTTGGAGAGGTTTTTTATTGATTTTTTTTAATTTGACCAGAGAGAGACAGAGGGTGAGAGTGAGAGAGAGAGGAAGTGAGAAAGCAAGCCACCAGGTCCAGGACTTGAACCTCGGTTGGCCATGTGGGAGTGTCCAGTGCCTTAACCACCACGCCACCTGCTGGTCCCCAAATAAATATATTTTAAAAACTAAAATAGAAATGGCAAGAGAATGTGAAGTGACTTACAAAGATTATTCCATCAGGCTAACATTGGATCTTTTTTTTTTTGGAGAGATTTTCCCTGTAGGGGGCCTGCGCT
>NW_006159464.1:169520-172303 GCF_000334495.1 Tupaia belangeri chinensis | reverse complement strand
CCGGGTCCAGGACATGAACCGCGGTCGACTACGTGGGAGTCCAGCGACATAGCCATTACGCTAAGTGCTGGTTCCCACACTGGATCTTCAATGCAAACAAGAAAAGAATGGGAAGACATATTCAAAGTGTTAAGAGAGAAATACTTTCAACCAAGATTATTATACCTGGCAAGGTTTTCTTCCATATGAGTAGATAAAAACCTTCTCAAAAAAAAAAAAAAACCTAAAAAATATTAGCAACACCAGATCAGTTCTTCAAGAAATTCTCAAGAGAGTGCTGTACCAGGGAAACTACAAAAGAGACAAACAGATATAAGAGAATAAAAGACAACCAAGAAAATGACCAACTTAGTGGTAGAGACAAGTCCAGAAATAACAATAATAATGTTGAATTATTAAATTCTCCAGTCAAGAGACACAGGCTAGCTGAATGAAAAACAAAAACAACAAAAAAACAAACAAACAAAAACAGAAACTTTTTATCTGTTGCCTACAAGAAATGCATCTTATGGATAAAGATATAGACTAAAAGTGAAGGGCTGGAATAAGGCATTCCATAAAATGGAATGGGAATCAAAAAAGAACTGGTATTGCAAAACTGACTTTACACAAAATAGACTTTAAAATAAAAACTGTAAGAAGAGACAACGAACAGTATTGTTTAGTAATAAAAATGCTAAATCATCGAGAAAATATAGCACTGAAAGCTTTTCCACTAAAAACTGGTACAAGACAAGGATGGTCACCTTCTGCACTCCTTTTCAATACAATACTGAAAGTCTTCGCCAGTAGAATAAAAAAAGAGAATAGAATAAAAGTCATTCAAATAGGAAAAGAAGAGGTGAAACTCTATTTGTAGATGAGATGATTGTTTACATAGAAGCCCCAGTAGTATCCATGAAAAAATAACTGAAAGTAATACATGAATACAATAAAGTTATAGGATACAAAATACACAAATATAAATCTACAGGATTTCTTTATACGAACAGCAGGCAGATTAAGATTGAACTAAAAAAGTAATTTCATTTACCATAGCCACAAAAAGTATAAGATACCTAGGAATAAATCTAACTAAAGAAGTTAAACCTTCTCAAAGAAAACTATGAGAAGCTAAAAAAAAAAAAAAGAAATTGAAAATTGCACAAAAAAGCGAGAAGACATCCCATGTTCCTGGATTGGAAGAATTAACATAAACAAAAATACAATTCCAAAAATTAATCTACATATTTAACGCAATCCCAATGAAAGTACCAGAGACATGCTTTTTTTTTTTTTTCTTGGAGAGGTTTTTCTCTACAGGGTGCATGCGCTCACCAGAAAGACAGAGGGAGACAGAGAGACAGAAAGTGAGAAATCACCCCCCCGGGAGAATGGCCATGCTGCAATCCCTTCTCCTCCATTCTCCTTTCAGGATCTTGGGCACGCACGCACATGCACCTGGCGTGAATTTAAGCCACTGGGTCTGGGACTCGAACTGCAGTCAACTACATGGGAGTCCAGTGACATAGCCATTACGCTAACTGCTGGTCCCTAGTACCAGAGACATTCTTCACAGATCTAGAAAAGACAATAATGCAATTTGTCTGGAATCTTTAAAGACCTCATATTTCCAAAGCAATCCAGAACAAGAAAAGTGGAGTGGGTGACATCTCACTCCCAGATGCAAAAATACACTGCAAAGTTTTGATAATTAAAACAACATGGTACTGGCACAGAAACAGACAGGTGGACCAATGGAACAGAATAGAGTCCCCAGACATAAATTCCAAATATACATTCAACTGATGTTTGACAAAAAGTAACAGTCAATCCAGTGGGAAAAGGAAAACCTCTTTAGCAAATGGTGCTGGAAAACTGGATACCTACCTGCAGAAAGATGAATCTGAACACATATCTCTCACCATTGACAAAAAACAACTCAAGGTTGATCAAAGATCTAAATCTAAGACCACAAACTGTAAAACTGCTCTTGGAAAACACAGGAATAACTCTGGGAGACATTAGGGTAGACAAAGACTAATTGAATAAGACCCCAAAAGCACAGTCAATAATCCCCCAAAAAGACAAATGGGATTACATCAGACTAAGAAGCTTTTGCGTGGCAAAAGACAAAGTAATTTTGTGATTCGACAGCCCTCAGAATGGGAAAATATTTTTGTAAACTATGCGTCAGATAAGGGACTAATAACCAAAATTACACAAGAAACTCAAGCAGCTGTTCCAGAAAAAGATGATCAACTCTGTTAAAAGATGGGAGGAGCTGAGAAAACAACTCTCTAAGGATGACATATGAATAGCCAAAATATATGAAACAATGCTCAATATCCCTCAATGTAATTGAGATGCAGATCAAAACCAAAATTGAGGGGGCCATGCAGACAACACAAACTGGTAAAGAGGCTGTCTCCCATGGCCTGGCTGGGAAGATACGGCAAGACAAGGCCAGGGGTTTACTAACTCTCCTTGTGTCATTTTACTGGCCTATAGTTCATTTCTCTGCCGTGAGTTTTACTGTTATTACGGTATCTTGCAAGAGTAAGATATACCAACCATTACAATAAAGCCAATTAGTGATCTTGTAGGAATGTGGTTCCCTAAGACTGACAGGAGCATCAGGAAGTTTAAGACTCCCCCACCTGTCTGTTTTTAAGCCAAAATTAACATATAGATTAAGTTAGTATAAACCAAATTAGCATTAGAAGCATATGTAGACTAAGTTAGTTTAAGGCTAGCCCTTGTTAAAGCTACAGGCCAAAGTTAACTCACACTAGCAAAGTCAG
>NW_006159464.1:167116-169008 GCF_000334495.1 Tupaia belangeri chinensis | reverse complement strand
TTTACCTGAGCTAACAAGACAAACAGCATGTTTTATAATTATTGCTTCCATGCTTTGTATACCCTGTTCCTTAGAGTAAATCTTTTACTGCCCCTCACCCATTTACTTGCATGTATCACATTTTCAATAAAAAGGCACGATGATTCCTAGCAGTTGTCACTCCTCAGAGAGCGATCTTTGAGGGGTGTCCAGCATAGGACGTGCATGAGAAAGCATCGAGGCCTCTGTCTTCTGTTCACCTTCGCTGCTTCCATCGAGATAACCCACCCACGCCGAGGCTGGACCCCGGCACACAATAAGATACCACCTAACCCCAGTCAGAAAGACCAAGACTGAAAAAAAGAAAAGATAATTGCTGGCAGGGTGCAGTGAAAGGGGAACTCTCCTACACTGCTGGTGAAAATATAAATTGGTTCAGACACTGTGGAGAACAATTTGGAGATCCCTCAAAAATCTACAAATAGAACTACCATATGATCCAGCAATCCCACTCCTTGGTATCTATCCAAAGGACAGATGCATTCTTAATTGGAAAATGCTTGTACAATGTTTATTGTGGTATTATTCACAATTGCTAAGGCAAGGAAACAACCTGAATGTCCATGAACAGATGAATGGATTGAAAAACTGTGGCACATATACTCTACAGACTACTACCCAGCCATAAGGAACAACAAGACCCTGGGTGTTGAAAGAAAGTGGGTGAATATGGAAGATTTACTGCTGAGTAAAGCAAGCCAAGCTTTGAAAGAGAGACATTGTATGTCTCTACTTAATATATACTGAGTGTCCACACTCAATTACTGAAACTGAATGACTAAAGGATATAGAAACACAGATAAGAAGATTCCTCCATGGCTCCTAAGAACTAGTGATTTCAGGGAAAAAAGAGAAATGAAAATTTTTCTACTGATATTTCAACCTCCAGCCCACAAGCTTGAGTGGTAAGGAGGTCCCTCTTACTTTCTTTCTATTTATGTCTCTGTTTCTCTGTCTCTCTCTGCTTCTGTCTTCTCATTTTTTTGAAATTTTTCCTTTTTTAAATTTTTTAAGGTAAAGTATTCTCTTGCTTTCAGCCCCCACCTTTTTCTTTTTAATAATCCCTTCTCCCCCTCACACCCAGGAGAAGCAAGAGGCAGGTCTTCAGAAAAAAAATTCCTCCATGGCTCCTGAGAACTAGTGATTTCAAGAAAAAAAAAAAAAGAAATGAAGATTTTTCTACTGATAATTCAGCCTCCAACCCATAAACTTGAGTGGTAAAGAGGTCTCTCTAGTCTTCTCTGCATCTCTGTCTCTGTGTCTCTTTCTCTGTATCTCTCTGCTTCTATTGTCTCATTTTTTGGAAATTTATCCTTTTTTAAAAATTTTTAAGGTGAAGTATTCGCTTGCTTTCAGCCCCACCTTTATCTTGTTAATAATCCCCTCTTCTCCCATCCAGTAGAGGCAAGAGGCAGTTCTTCAAAAGAAGATTCCACCATGGCTCCTACAAAATAGTGATTTCAGAAAAAAAGAGAAATGAAGATTTTTCTACTTATAATTCAGCCTACAGCCCACAAACTTGAGTGGTAGAGAGACCATGCTAGCATTCTCTCCATCTCTGTCTCTGTCTCTCCCTACTTCTGTCTTTTCATTTTCTTGTGATTTATCTTTTCAAAATTCTTTTAAGTTAAAATATTTTCTTGCTTTCAGTCCCACTTTTATCTTGTTAATAATCTCCTCTCCCTCTCTCACTCAGGAGAAGCAAGAGGCAAGCCTTTATAAGAAGATTCCTCCATGGCTCCTGAAAACTAGTGATTTTTTTCAGCACATTTTGAATTTTGTGCTTTTTTAAAAAAAAAATATTTTTTGGGACCAGCAGTTAGCGTAATGGCTATTTCTCTGGGCTCCCAAGT
>NW_006159464.1:164801-167051 GCF_000334495.1 Tupaia belangeri chinensis | reverse complement strand
TGCGTGTGTGCCCAAGATCCTGAGAGGAGAATGGAGGAGAAGGGATTGAGGTGTGACCATCCCCTGGGGGGGGGGTGTGATTTCTCGCTTTCTGTCTCTCTGTCTCTCTCTCTGTGTCTGGCAAGCGCACACACCTTAGAGCAAAAACCTCTCCAAAAAAAATTATTTTTTGTTTTTTTTTTAAATTTTTTTCTTATGATTTTCTTTGTTTCTTTGTTGTTGTTATTGTTGTTGCTGTTTTTATTCTCTCTCTGATTCCTTTTTTTTCCTTTTATCTCTTCTCTCTGCTCCTCAATCTCCACTTACTATATTTCTAGATGGATCTAAAGGAACTATGGCCAAACATCCGAATATTATTAGGGTTAACATATTCCTCAATATCTACTGAATCTGTTGCACAAAGGATTCACAATGGAATGGCAAAGAGATTCCAGATCACCTCTTTCTGCGTGCTCCTGAACGTTCAAATTGAAATTCAAGAATTAGGAAGAAACACACCATTCATCAGATGACTAGAAATCACCACAGGACTACAAGAAATATGGGAAAGCCAGATAATACTTCTCCTCCTATGTAAAAGAATAACTCTTATTCATCAACAGATGGTTCAATAGAAATCAAGGAAATGTTTCATGAAGAATTTAGAATATTCGTAATGGCGAATCTAATTCCAGAGATGGAAGAGAAGAGAGACAATGAACTGCAGAAAAGAGAAAGGAGCTGACAAATTCCAGGAGGTGAAGAAATTCTTGCAACATCTAAAAGAGGTATTACACACTTTAGAAAAGAATCAAATGGACCTGTTAGAGATGAAGACTACAATACAGAAAGTTGAAATCTCCCTTGAAAGTATTAAAAGCAGACCAGATTATAAGAAATTAGAATCTCAGACATAGACGGGAACATTGCTGACTTAGAAAAATCCACCATTAAGAGTGAGAAAATTTCCCCCAAAAATGATAATAGTATATGAGAAATACTAGATACCATCAAACATCCAAACATTTGGATAATTGTTATCTCAGAAGGCTAAGAGTTTCATATGGGCATTAGTAATCTATTCCATGAAATCCTACAAGAAAACTTTCCAAACCAAGGGAGGCACTCAAAGATGTAGTCCCAAGAAATACAAAAGACCCCAAATAGAATCAACCCAAGAAGATCTTCTCCAAGACACTTATAGCCAGATTGACCAAAACCATAGACAAAGTCAAGATAATAAGATTGGGAAGAGAAAAATATCAAGTTATCTACAAAGGATAGCTCATCAGGATAACAGCAGACCTCTCATCAGAAACAATGTGAATGCGGAAAGAATGGGAAAATAAATTCAAGGTGTTAAGGGAAAAGCAATTTCAATCAAGAATACTGTACCCGGAAATATTATCTTTCATATGGGAAGAAAAGCACAGAACATTCTCAGATAAACAAAATCTGAAAGAATTTACCAACACCAGACCCAATCTCCAAGAAGTTCTCAAGGGTGTGCTGTATCAGGAAACTTAAATACAGACACACAGAAATAAGAGTTCACAAACTAAGAAAATGGCCAACTTAATCATAGGAACAAGTCTGGAGTTGAATACTATATCCCAGAATTTAAACGGGAAGATCGAACCACAACAGAAGATAGATTAAGTACATGAGACTGAACTGGTGAAATAGCATTTTATGACTTTTGACTAAAAGATTGCTGATTTTCTTCTAGACTTTGTTGTCTGTTTTTAAGGATTTTCGTCCTGTCTTGAGCTGTTGGTAGGTTCATGTATCTACTTTTTGAACAGAATCCCAACCTGATTCCTGGCTTTAAGTTTTAAGCAAAGTTCTTTAGGATTTCTTTGATTTAAGTTAAAACTGCTTTTCTTGAAATTAGCAGCTGAACTTGCTATCGAAAGTAGTTAGAATATTTAAGAAATTGTGTGATCAATAAAATGTGGGGAGAAAATGAATGAAAGACACCTGTAGACACCAGAGACAGTGTGAGAAGAGGGTAGGAAAGGACAGAGGGTCAGAAATATATTATATATATGTGGGAACCAGCAGTTAGCGTAATGGCTATGTCACTGGACTCCCACGTAGTCGACCGCGGTTCGTGTCCCGGACCCGGTGGCTTGAAACTCACGCCGGGTGCGTGTGCGTGCGTGCCCAAGATCCTGAGAAGGGATTGCGGCGTGACCATCCCCCCTGGGGGGTGATTTCTCGCTTTCTGTCTCTATGTCTCTCTCTGTCTGTCTGGCGAGCGCACGCGCC
>NW_006159464.1:157093-164579 GCF_000334495.1 Tupaia belangeri chinensis | reverse complement strand
AGGCATAGAAAGCAACCATAGATACCAGAGACAGTGTGGCAGGCGGGTGGGAGATGGCAGAGGGTGAGAGATAGGGAATCAAAGATGGAAAGAAAAGTAAAATATACCATAAACAAAAAGTGGAACATTATTTGTTGAAGATAACATATATGTTGATGTGCTTGATTGAGCCAATATACAGTGTATTCTGGATGGAAAATCTGATTTTTTATGCAGGAATGATGTACAGTGAATGAATATAAATAAATTAATTTGAATAAATAATGAAGGATATAGGAACACAGTAAATGGTTGTGAATACCGGATATAGTGTGGGAAGAGAGTGGGTGAAGGACATTAAGGAGAAAAATACAGAGGCATAGCATTAATGGGACAAAGAAATGCGATATTATCTGTTGAAGAGAACTTTACAGTACTATCAACTGGACTGGGGAGAAATGTACACATATTGGAATATTCACTTTATTAGCTAAATAAAGTGATTGAATGTACAAAAGAAATTGAAAGAAAATACAAAAAAAATAAATGAATCAATAAAAAATTAAATAAATAATTCTTTTAAAAAGGATATATGTGATCCAATGTAATATAAACAAGATCATTATAATAATAAATAAAGTTAAATTTAAAACATTTAAAAAATACTGGTACAAGACAAGAATGCCCACTTTCTCCACTCTTTTTCAATATAGTGCTGAATGTCTTAGGCAAAGCAATCAGAAAAGAGAATCAAACAAAAAGCATTCCAATAGGAAAAGAAGTGAAATTATCTCTATTTGCAGATGACATGATTGTATACATAGAAGACTAACTGATTTTTAGCAAAGGGTACCAGTCAATTCAGTGAAAAAAGGAAAGCCTCTTTAGCAAATGGGCCTTGAAAACTGTTGATCCACCTCCAGAAAGATGAATCTGAACACATATCTTTCACCATTGACAAAAATTAACTCAAAGTGCATTAAAGATCTAAACCTAAGACACCTCAAACTATAAAAATTCTAGTGGAAAACTATGGGGAAACTCTGGAAGACAATGGAGTAGACAAAGACTTCTTATATAAGATTGTTAAAGCAAAGGCAATTATCCCAAAAATAGACAAATGGAATGACATCAGATTAATCTGCACAGTAATCACAGTAATTAGTGTTCATCTACAACCTTCAAAATGGGAGAATATTTTTTTCTTTCTTTTTTTTTCTTTTTTTTTTTTTTGAGAGGTTTTTCGCTATAGGGCGCGTGCGCTCACCAGACAGACAGAGAGAGACAGAGAGACAGAAAGCGAGAAATCACCCCCCAGAGGGGATGGTCACGCCGCAGTCCCTTCTCCTCCAATCTCCTCTCAGGATTTTGGACATGCACGCACACGTGCCCAGCGTGAGTTTTAAGCCACCGGGTCCGGGACGCAAACCATGGTCGACTACATGGGAGTCCAGCAACATAGCCATTACGCTAACTGCTGGTTCCAGAAATGGGAGAATATTTTTGGAAACTATGCCTCGGATCAGAGTCTGATAATCAGAATACACAGGGAACTTAAGTGGCTTACCCCCTCAAAAAAAAACAAAAATACCAATCCAGTTAAAAGATGGGAAAATGAGTTGAACAAATAGATCTCTAAGGAAGACATAAAAACAGCTAAAAAGCATATGAAAAAATATTGATCATTCCTATTATGAGGTAAATGTAGAACAAAACACAATGAGATACAACCCAACCCCAGTCAGAATGACTAAGATTAAAAATAAAAAATGATAATTCTGGGAGGAGTTGTGGTTAGATGGGAACTGTCCTACACTGCTGGTTGAAAAGTAAATTGGTCCAATCACTGTGGAGAACAATATGAAGATTTCTCAAAGATCTGCAAATGGAACTACCATATGATCCAGCAATCCCACTCCTGGGTATCTACCCAAAGGACAGGAGAATGCTCCATCAGAAAAGTGCTTGCACATCTATGCTTATTGTGGCATTATTCATAATTGCTAAGACATGAAACCAACCCAAATATGAATGAACAGATGAATGGATTGAAAATGTGTGGCACATATACTCTATGGAATACTACACTGCCATAAAAAATAATAAGACCCTGGGTTTTGATAGAAAGTGAACAAATATGGAAGATTTACTGCTGAGTGAAGCAAGCCAAGCAATGAAAGAGAGACACTGTATGTCTCCCCTTAATATATATTGACTGTTTGCACTCTATGACTGAAACTAATATAGAAACATAGAAAATGGTTATAGATACTGAATACAGTGTGAGAAGAGTGTTTGAGAATAAGAGTGTGAGGAAAGACTTTAAAGAAAAAAAAGATCCAAGATATTTATGGAAAACAGAAGTGTATTATCTGTTGATAATGTGTATGGTATGTTTGACTGAACTGCTGTGAAGTGTATTCATGTTGTCAAAATTCACTTTACAAGCTAAGTAATATATAGTGATTGCATGCATTAAAAAAAATAAAATACAAAAATAACTTTTTAAAAAGCAGAAATTGAAACAACTTTTTCTCCTTTCCTGGCCCCTCTGGAATTAGAAAATATTTGTGAGCATTCTTATTTTATAGCAGAATGGTTATTTGCATAAGATCAATAATATCTGTTGCCTTGCATCAGCATAGGAAATACTGTTTTTTGCTGGGGCTTTGACTGAAATGTTATATCAGAAGATATGACCAGAAAGCTAAGGAACTAAGATCTCAAGAAAGCCAACAGAAGCTCTTGGGAAGATTGCCTGGTACCATAAACAGTTCTACCTAGAAGATAAGTAAAGAATGTCACTTCCTAACAGAACCAAAATTCTTGCAAATATGGGTACCTAAAGGCACAGCCAGATGGTGAATTCTTGACTTAGCTCAGTAGAGTTGGGAAGCTTTTTAAATAATCTAATCTGAAGTTCTAAATCAATTAGCATTCTTATGGGGCTTTAAGCAAATAATAGACCAGATCAAATTGAAACTAAACTTTTTTTTTTTTCAAATAAGATAGTTACAAATAAGTTATACCCCTCTTTGGTAAAAGGAAAAATGGAAAGAAAAAAATGTTCTGAAGAAAATGACAGGGCAGTTGTTGCTAGATTTTTAGCTTTGCTCATATCTGTTTTTTTTTTTTTTTGAGTTTTTAGTATCTACCTACTGTTTGAACAGAATCCTAATCATTTTTCTGGCTTTAAGCAAATTTTCCTTAACATTTTTTGATTTTGATTAATCACAACCAAAACTGATTTTAAAAATAAAAGTACATAAAAATAAACCAATAACAAAAATAATACCTACTTAATGAATGCAATAAGCTATATGGCCTCAACTACATGCTACTATATAGTATGTTCATTGTACTCACTGAGTTTTTCGACTAAAGTCAGATATGTGTCTGTAGTTATTATTGAAAGTTTTTAGTTTAACTGAAATCTTTTGTGAATCAATAAAATGTGGAAAAAAACATGGAAAGCAACCATAGATATCAGAGACAGTTTAGGGGGAGGATGGGAAATGGCAGAAGTGAGAGGGAGGGAATCAAAGGGAGAACAAAAAAGAATCAAAATATATGAGAAGCAAGAAATGAAAAATATTTGTCAAAGATAGCATGGGTGGTAATACCCTTGATTGAGCTAATATGCAGTGTATTCTGTATGGGAAAATTTATTTTATATGATACAATGATTTACAGAGAATGAATGCAAAATTCATAAATTTTAAAATTAGAAAAACATATTGTACCCAAAGAGATATACAAAAATTAAATGTAAATAAGAAATTGTAAGGGAACCAGCAGTTAGCGTAATGGAATCCCACGTAGTTGACCGCGTTCATGTCCTGGACCCGGTGGCTTAAAACTCTCACCGGGCACGTGTGCGTGCATGCCCAAGATCCCTAGATGAGAGTGGAGGAGAAGGGATTGCAGCGTGACCATCCCCCCTGGGGGGTGATTTCTCACTTTCTGTCTCTCTGTCTCTCTCTGTCTGGCGAGCACAAGTGCCCTATAACAAAAACCTCTCCAAAAAAGAAAAAAAAGAAAAGAAATTATAAGGGACCAACAATGGGTGTAGCAGTTGTGTCACTGGCCCACCTCAGTTCAAGTCCTGGACCATTGGCTTGAAACTCACGCTGGGTGTGTGTATACTTGTTCATGATCCAGGGAAGAGAATGGAGAAGGAGGGATTGTAGCATGGACCTCCACTCCTGCAAGGAGTGATTTCTCACTTTCTCTCTCTCTATCTCTTTGTCTGGCAAGTGAATATGCCCTAAGGTAAAAACCTCTAAAAATATATAAAATATGTAAAAAAGTAATCAATTAATAAAGTAGTTCTTTAAAAGAACACTATTCCTGGAAGTTGTAAAAATAATAAAGAGAAATTATAAAAAGGAAAGAAGGAAGGAAGGAAGGAAGGAAGGAAGGAAGGAAGGAAGGAAGGAAGGAAGAAAAAAAAAGAAAAAAGGAAGAAGAAAAAAATGAGGAAGAAAGAAAGGAACCCACAATCATAAAGGCTTAGCTTTTTTAAAAAAGAATAAAACCTGTATGATATATTAATGTCCTGCTAATATGATCTTATTGTATCTTGAGAAATTATTGTGCACAAAAAAGGCTTTCATAGGTCTTTTTAGGGATTAAAAAAAAGAAACAGGAAACACAAAACATTCATTTGCTTTGGCTACTAGGATACAATACCACAGACCAGGTGACTTAAACAGTAGAAATTTATTTTCTTCCAGTTCTGGAGGCTGTAAGAACAAAACTAAAGTATAAGCAGTTTTCGTTTTTTTCTGAGGCCTCTCTAGTATAGATGGACATCTTCTCACTGTGCCTTTACTAAGTGCATGTATATTCTCGGTATCTCTTCTCCTTCTGTTAAGAACACATGTCCTATTCGCTTGGAGCTCCATCCCTCTGACCTCAGTTAACATTTAGTTACATTTTTAACAGCCCCATACCCAAATATAATTATATTGGAGATAAGGTTTTGAATATGTATTTTGGTGGGGCACAATTCAGTTCAAAATGATATATATTTCTTATTCCTCTTTTCCTACTTTTTTCAAATATTAAAGTTACAATATAAATATATTGTTTTTCATTCTTCTAAAGCAAGAATCTTCTCATTCCTATAAAGATGATGGAAAAAGTATTAACCAAGTAATCCTAACCAGACTTCTCTCTACTGATATGAAGAGGAAAATAAAATTGTAGAACTTCTCAATTTAAAATTTAATGAGTTTTTTTTAAAGAATTTCTCAGTTGAAAAAAATGATACATTTTACACATACCAAAATTAAATATCATATAATGGTTCTAAAGATACTCTATAAGGTTAGGTAGACCAGACACAATTAGTTGATTTACATTTAAGTTTATACACATTTTATTAAGAATTAAATACCTTAGGGACAGCAGGTGGCATGGTAATTAAGGGTACAGGACTCCCACATGATTGATCATGGTGTAAGTCCTGAAACAAGTGTCTTGCTTTTTCACTATCCATCTCTCTCACTCTGTCCCTCTCTGTTCAAATTAAAAATAAATAAATAAATAAATAAATAAATAAATAAATTCTTTAAAAAGGAAAGAATTAAATATCTCTGGCAGGAAAACTGAGGCAGGGCCTTTCACTGACACTGGCCCCAGCTAAACTCCAGCTCAAGCACCAGCTCAGCTCTCCCAACCTCAGAGTGCCCCATCTCTGCCAGAAAGGTAGGCTGCCTTTTTTTCCCTTCTTTCTTTTGCTAATCTCCTACTTCTCCTTACCCCATAGGGCAGCCCCCAGGTCTCCCAGACAGCCCACTTCCCAGGTGACTTACTCTGTTCTCGCTTTCATACTCTTTTTCTTTATTTTTTTATTTTATTATTTTTTGAGAAGTTTTTCGCTATAGGGCACGTGTGCTCGCCAGACTGAGAGAGACATAGAGACAGAAAGTGAGAAATCACCCCCCAGGGGGGATAGTCACGCCGCAATCCCTTCTCTTCCATTCTCCTCTCGGGATCTTGGGCACGCACGCACACGTGCCCGGCGTGAGTTTTAAGCCACTGGGTCCAGGACACGAACCACGGTCGACTACGTGGGAGTCCAGCGACATAGCCATTATGCTAACTGCTGGTTCCCGCTTTCATACTCTTTTCTCGCCCCTGTGATATTATCTTCTCCTCAGCATCCACCCACCCAGAGTACTAGACAGACCTAGAATCATAGTTTCAAATATTCTTGTACTGTGAGGCTCCCTCGGATCCTCCCTTTTACTGATCCACCTGAGAAAAGGAGAAACTGTTAAGCAGACACCTGAATAGAAGACTCCTCCTCTGGGGACCACATTGCTAAACACAGAAGGAGAGAAAGTTTGTCAAACATCAGTCCACAGCAAAAGGGAAGCAAACTTCTACCCAGTGGCAAAAACATTCTCCAAAAAGGTATCCAAAAGTGGCTAGAAGTAGAAGAGCCTCAAGTTTGAAGAAACCAGAATATATGTCTTGATCAAAAGAACAGAATAACTCCCATCCATCACTTGATAAAACAGAAGTTACCAAAATGTCAAAGAAAGAATTCAAAACATTCATAGTGACAAAAATCTATGAGTTGGAATAGGAAAGAAAAAACAAATTCCAGGAGATGAGGAAGTCCTTCCACAATTTGAAAGAAGAAATGGACAGTATAAAAAAGAATCAGATGGAACTATTAGAGATTAAGTCTGTAATACAGGAAATCAAAAACTCTCTCAAAAGTATTAGAAGCTGATTAGACCATGCTGAAGACTGAATCTCTGACGTAGAAGACAAAACCTCTGACTTAGAAAAAAAACACCAAAAAGAGAAAAAATAACAAAAAATATGAGGATAATATATGAGAATTACTAGAATTTATTAAATGTCCAAACATCTGAATAATTGGTATCTCAGAAGGTGAAGAAATGAATAAGGGCATGGAAAATTTATTCCATGAAATCCTGGAAGAAAACTTTACAAGTCTACAAGCGCTCAAACATCCAGACCCAAAAAACACAAAGGACTCCAAATAGAATCAACCCAAACAGATCCTCCCCAAGGCACACCTTAGCCAGACTGTCCAAAACCACAGAAAAAGACAAGATACTAAAATTGACAAGAGAGAAATTATAACTGGCATACAAAGGTCATCCCATGCAGCTAACACCAGACCTTTCAAGGGAAACAATGCAAGCAAGGAAAGAATGGGAAGACATATTAAAAGTATCAAGAGAGAAATAATTTAAACCAAGATTATTATATCCAGCAAGATTATCCTTCATATGAGAAAAAAATATTAAATTCTTTTCAAACAAAACCTTATCAGCTCTTCAAGAAACTCTGAAGAGAGTCTTAATCCAGGAAAACTAAAGAATGAACAAACAGAAATAAGGAAATAAAAGACAAGCATGACAGGGAACCAGCAGTTAGCGTAATGGCTATGTCGCTGGACTCCCACGTAGTCGACCGCGGTTCGTGTCCCGGACCCAGTGGCTTAAAACTCACGCCGGGT
>NW_006159464.1:154026-157026 GCF_000334495.1 Tupaia belangeri chinensis | reverse complement strand
ATGACAATGGCCAACTTAAAGGTAGAGATATTCTGGAAATATCGATAATAACATTGAATGTTAATGGGATAATTTCTCCAATCAAGAGGCAAAAACTGGCTGAATTAATTAAAAAAAAAAAAAAAACAGAAACCTTATATCTGTTGCCTACAAGATGTGCAACTTAGGGATAAATAAATACCCAGACTAAAAATGAAGGGCTAGAAAAACGTATTCCCTGTAAGATGGGAACCAAAAAAGAGTTGGAATCACAACTAATTTCTGACAAAATAGGCTTTAAAACAAAAACTGTTTTAAGGGGAAGGGCACTATATACTAGTAAAAGGGGCTAAGCTATCATTAATTTATAATGCTTATGCATTACTAGGCACCTAACTCAGGAGCACCCAGAAACATGAAGGAAAGACTCTTAGATCTAAAAGGAGAGATAGACTGCAACACCCTAATGGTTGGAGACTTAAACACTGCACTATCTCCTCTGGACAGATCATTTAGACAAAAAATAAGTAAAGAGATAAAGGATCTAAATGATACTATAAACCAAGTGGACTTAACAGACATCTATAGAAACTTCCATGGTTTTGACAATCAAAAACCGTGAGATACACTTTTTCTCACTCCTCACAATGAACCTTTCAAAAATTGACCACATGATAGGGTACCAAGTAAGCCACTACAGATTCAGAGGAATAGAAACTATATGTAGAATTTTCTCTGACCATGATTCCATTAAATTTGATATTAATTTAAAGAAAAGTTCTCATAAAAACACAAATATATGGAAACTAAATAACCTACTACTGAATGACATCAAAACTGCTGAAGAAATAAATGGAAGTCAAAAGATTCATGGAAGCCAATGACAATGAGGACAAGAGTTTCCATAATCTTTGGGACACTGCAAAGTGTCATAAGAGGGAAGTTCATGGCTATTAGTGCACATAAGAAGAAGATGTATAAAGGCAAATGGACAACCTAACATCATGCCTCAGAGAATTGGAAAAGTAACAGCAAAAAAATCCAAAAAATTCCAGGAGAAAAGAAATAATGAAGAACTGAGCAGAAATAAATAAAATAGAAAATAAACAAACTACACAGAAAATAAATGAAAATAAAAGCAGGATCTTTGAAAATATAAACAAAATTGATACACCACTACTGAGACTTATTAAGAAGAAAAGAGAAAGGAACCATGTAAATCAAATTTGCAATGAAGTTGGCAATATAATTTCAGACATAAGAGAAAAACAAAACTTCAAGGGAGGATGCTATGAACAACTATACATCAACAAACAAGAAAATATTGATGAGATGGACAAATTTCTGGACACATATAACCTAACAAGATTGAGCCAGGAAGACGTAGAAAGTCTGAATAGGCACATAACATGTCAGGAGACTGAATAAGTAATAAATAACCTCCCAACAAAGAAAAGCCCTGGTCCTGATGGCTTCACTTCTGAATTCTACAAAACTTTTAAAGAAAAGTTAACTTCCATTTTGCTCAAGTTATTTGAAAAGATCCTAAAGGGTGGAACTCTCCCTAATTTATTCTGTGAAGCCTCCATCACCCTTATCCTTAAAACAAATGAGAACAGGACAAGGAATAAAATCTATAGACCAATATATCTTATGAATATAGATGCAAAAATTCTCTACAACTTACAAGCAAATCATATCTAACAACATATAAAAAAGATTATACATCATGACCAGGTAAGCTCTATTCCAGAGATGCAAGGTTGGGTCAACACACACAAGACCATTAATGTAACACACCATATTAACAGAAAGAAAGATAAAATTCATATGACCATATCAATTAATGCAGAAAAAGAATTTGATAAGGAAAATTCATATGACCTTATCAATTAATGCAGAAAAAGAATTTGATAAGATACAACATCACTTCATGATCAAGACTCACAGCAAAATCAACATAGAACATCATTTCACAACAGAAAAAAAAAAAAAGCTATCTATGAAAACCCCAGAGTTAACATCATCCTGAATGGAGAAAAGCTGACAGCTTCTTCACTAAAACATGGTACAAGACTAGAATGCCCACTTGCTCCATTCCTTTTCAATATAGTACTGGAAGTCCTCAGCAATGCAGTCAGAAAAGCGAATAAAATAAAAGGCATTCAAATAGGAAAAGTTGAAACTATCTCTACTTGCAGATGATATGACTGGCATTAATAGAAGACCAAGAGGTATCCATGAAAAAATTTCTGGAAATAATAAATGAATACAGTAAAGTTGCAGGATACAAGATCAACATACAGAAATCTATAGCATTTTTACATACAAATAGCAGGAAGACTGAGATAGAACCGAAAAAAAGTAATTTAATTTACAATAACCACAGAAAATATAAGACACCTAGGAATAAATCTAAACAAAGAAGTTAAAGATCTCCACAAGGAAAACTATGAGAAGCTAAAAAAAGAAATTGAAAATGACACAAAAAAGTGGAAAGACATCCCATGTTCCTAAATTGGAATAATTAATATCATCGAAATGGCAATTATACCCAATTAATCTCCATACTTAATGCAATCCCATTGAAAGTACCAGAGACATTCTTCACAAATCTAGAAAAGACAATCATATAATTTGTTTGGAATAGGAAAAAACCTCGTATTGCCAAAGCAATTCTCCAGAACAGTGGAGTGAGCGGCATCAAATTTTGTAACCCAAAAATATACTACAAATCTGTGGTAACCAAAACAGCATGATATTGACACAAAAACAGACAGGTGGATCAATGGAACTGAAGTCTCCAGAAATAAACTCCCAAATATTCTGCCAACTGATTATTGACAAAGGATACCAGTCAATCCAGTGGAAAAAGGAAAACCTCTTTAGCAAATTGGGCTGGAAAAAACAGATACACATGTACAGAATGATAAATCTGAATCCCTACCTCTCGCCATTGACAAAAATCAAGACAAAGTGGATCAAAGATCTAAAACTGAGACCTCAAACTAAAAACTCCTG
>NW_006159464.1:153040-153948 GCF_000334495.1 Tupaia belangeri chinensis | reverse complement strand
CAATTTATTTATTTGCATTCATTCACTGTACATCATTACAGCATACAAAATGAGATTTTCCATCCAGAGTACACTGTATATTGTCTCAATCTAGCACATCAACAAACATGTTATTGTCAGCAAATGATCTTCCATTTCTTGTTTTCTGTATGTTTTGCTTTCCCCCCCATCCTTGATTCCCTATCTCTTACCCTCTGCCATCTCTCACTCTCCTCCCACACTGTCTCTGGTATCTATGTTTGCTTTCTATACTGTTTTCCCTCCACATTTTATTGAATCACCAAAGACCCTAAACAATCCAAATACCCTCATAGGAAACACAGGTTACACACACTTTTCCATGAACACAAGTCTAACTTTATGCGTCCTATAAAGTAGCACCTAGCTGGGGCTACATATCTTACTGCAGTCATTGAATAGATATATTTTTTTCCTTAAACTTTTTTTTTTGTAACTCAATTTACATTCCTTCCCTAAGCATCATTACAGTACACAAAATGTGATCTCCCATCCAGTACACACTGCGTAGTGACTCAAACATGCACATTACAAAAAAATTTTCATTTCTAGTTCCTAGAATTATTTCCACCCCTCTTTCTACCCCTCTGTCCCTTCCAACCCTCCTCTCACACCACCTCCGGTGTCCACAATTGTCCGTCATTCCCTTCCCACCCACATTGCACTGATCACACAATTCCCTACATAATCTAACTACTTTCAATGGTGAGTTCACTCAATACTACTGAGAAAACCAGTTTTAATTTAAATCAAAGAAATGCCAAGGAACTTTGCTTAAAACCAGAAAACAGATTAGGATTCTGTTCAAATGGTAGGTGCATAAACCTATCAGTCTCATGTACTTTTATCTTTTGTTCTGGTTCAATTTTCCTGATTAAATTCTGGGATAT
>NW_006159464.1:150768-152809 GCF_000334495.1 Tupaia belangeri chinensis | reverse complement strand
CAAATTTTTGGGCCATTTTCTCAGTCTTCGTGGTGGATTTTTCTAGGCCAGCTATTTTCTCTTCTACATCTGAGATTCTATTTTCTGAATGATCTAGTCTGCTTTTAATACTTTCAAGGGAGATTTTGACTTCTTGTATTATAGACTTCATCTCTAGCAGTTCTGTTTGAGTCTTGTAAAATGTGTAATTCCTCTTTTAGATCTTGCAAGAATTTCCTCATCTCCTGGAACTCGTCAACTTCTTTCTCCTTTCTCTTTAGCAGTTCATTATCTCCCTTCTCTTCCAATTCTGTTAGTTTCGATTTATGAATGCTCTAAATTCTTTATCAGATATTTCCATGATTTTTACCGAACTGCTTATGGATGAAGAAGAGTTACTCTTTTTCCTTGGAGGAGGGGTATTTTCTCGTTTTCCGAAATTTCTCGTGATCTGTCACTGATTTCTTGTCATCTGATGGATAGTGTGTTTCTTTCAAATTCTTGAAGTTCAACCCGAAGTTTCAGGAGCAAGCAGACAGAGATGATCTAGAATCTCTATGCCATTCTGTTGTAATTACTGGTGCAGCAGATTCAGTAGATATTGGGGAATATTTTAACCCTATTAGTATTCGGATGTTTAGCTACAGTTCCCTTAGAACCATCTAAAAACACATTGAATGGATATTGGAGAGTGTAAAGACACAAAAAAGGAAACTGAAAAAGAGAGAGAGAAACAACAAAAAGAGAAAAAAAGACAAAAAATAAATTGTAATTACTGATTTTTTTTTTAAAAAATCACAAAATAGAAATAGAGATATAAGGCTCAGGGTGTGGGAAAGAGGGTTTCCCTACCGCAAGCTCGTTTACTGGAGGCTGAATTATCAGTAGAAAATCTTCATTCTCTGAAAAATCTAGTTTGCTGGAGCCATGTAGAACCTTCTTTTGAAGGCCCGGCTTCTTCTGCCTGGGTGGGAGGACCACACCGATAATTAACAAGATTAAAAAATGGAGCTGAGAGCCAGAGATAAACTGCCTTTTTAAAAAATGTAAAAGGTAAAAATTACCAAAAAAATGGGAAGACAAGAGCAAGGAGAGACAGGAGCCAAGACACAGAAATAGAGATAGAAGGATGGGGGTGCGGAGGTGGAGCAACCTACCGCTACCTCGTTTGCTGGAGGCTGAATTATCTGTAGAAAACCTTCATTCCCTGAAAAATCTAATTCGCTGGAGCCATGTGGAAACTTCTACGGAAGGCTCAGATTTTTCTGCATGGGTGGGAGGACCAGAGGGATAATTTAAAAATTAAATGTTGGAGCAGAGAGCCAGAGAAAAACTCCATTTTGAAAAAATTGTAAAAGGGAAAAATTACAAAAAAAGGGAAGACAGAATCAAGGAGAGACAGGAGCTGAGACACAGAAATAGAGATAGATGCCTGGGGGTGCAGGTGGGGGGAGATCCATACCGATAGCTCATTTGCTGGAGGCTGAATTATCAGTAGAAAATCTTTATTCCCTGAAAACTCTAGTTCGTTGGAGCCATGTGGAACCTTCTTCTGAAGGCCCAGCTTCTTCTGCCTGGAGCTAAGAGCCAGAGCAAAACTGCCTTTTAAAAAAAGTGTAAAAGGTAAAAAATACAAAAAAAGAGAAGACAGAAGCAAGAAGAGACAGGAGCAGACACACAGAAATGGAGATAAAAGGCTGGGTCTGCGGGGGGCGGAGCACCCTGAAAAAAATCTAGTTCGCTGGAGCCATGTGGAAGTTTCTTCAGAAGGCGCAGCTGCTTATGCCTGGATGAGAGGACCAGATCCATAATAAACAAGATAAAATGTGGAGCTGAGAGCCAGAGAAAAATTGTCTTTGAATAAAACTGTAAAAGGAAAAAAATTACAAGAAAAAAGGGAAGACAGAAAGACAGAAGCAAGGAGAGACAGGAGCCGAGACACAAAATAGAGATAGAAGGCTGGGGGTGTGTGGGGGGATGCTCCCTACAGCTAGCTCGTATGCTGGAGGCTGAATTATCAGTAGAAAATATTCATTCCCTGAAAAATCTAGTTCGCTGGAGC
>NW_006159464.1:147293-150749 GCF_000334495.1 Tupaia belangeri chinensis | reverse complement strand
ATGCTGGAGGCTGAATTATCAGTAGAAAATATTCATTCCCTGAAAACTCTAGTTCGCTGGAGCTATGTGGAACCTTCATCTGAAGGCCCAGCTTCTTCTGCCTGGGTGGGAGGACCAGAGCGATAATTAACAAGATAAAAGCTGGAGCTGAGAGTGAGAGAAAAACTGCCTTTTAAAAAAGTGTAATAGGGAAAAATTACAAAAAAAGGGAAGACAGAAGAAAGGAGAGACAGGAGCCGAGACACAGAAATAGAGATAGAAAACTGGGGGTGCTGGGGAGTGGTCCCTACCACTAGCTTGTATGGTGGAGGCTGAACTATCAGTAGAAAACCTTCATTTCCTGAAAAATCTAGTTCGCTGGAGCCATGCAGAACCTTCTTCTGAAGGTCTGGCTTCTTCTGCCTGGGTGGGAGGACCAGAGGGATAATTAACAAGATAAGAGTTGGAGCTGAGAGCCAGAGAAAAACTTTTTGTCTTTTAAAAAAGTGTAAAAGGGAAAAATTACAAAACAAAAGGAAGACAGAAACATGGAGAGACAGGATCCAAGACACAGAAATAGAGATAGAGGCTAGTGTTGCAGGGATGAGGGGCTCCCTCCTGCAGGCTCATTTGCTGGAGGCTGAATTATCAGTAGAAAATTTTCATTCCCTGAAAAGTCTAGTTTGCTGGAGTCATGTGGAAACTTCTTCTGAAGGCCCAGCTTCTTCTGCCTAGGTGGGAGGACCAGAGCAATAATGAAGAAGATAAAACATGGAGCTGAGAGCCAGAGAAAAACAGCCTTTTAAAAAAAGTGTAAAAGAGAAAAATTACAAAAAAAAAAAAAAGGGAAGACAGAAGCAAGGAGAGACAGGAGCCGAGACACAGAAATAGAGGTAGAAGGCTGGGGTGCAGGGGTGGTGCTCCCTAGTGCTATTTCATATGCTGGAGGCTGAATTATCAGTAGAAAATCTTCATTCTCTGAAAACGCTAGTTTGCTGGAGCCATGTGGAACCTTCTTCTGAAGGCCCGGCTACGTCTGCCTTGCTGGGAGGACCAGAGAAATAATTAACAAGATAAAAGGTGGAGCTGAGAGCCACAAAAAAACTGTCTTTTGAAAATAGTGCAAAAGGGAAAAGTTACAGGTAAAAGGGAAGACAGAATAAAGGGAGACAGGAGCCGAGACACAGAAATAGAGATAGAAGGCTGGGGTGTGGGGTGGCGTGCTCCCTACCACTAGCTCGTTTGCTGGAGGCTGAATTATCAGCAGAAAATCTTTATTACCTGTAAAAGCTAGTTTGCAGGAGCCATGTGGAACCTTCTTCTGAAGGCCCGGCTTCTTGTGCCAGGGTGGGAGGTCCAGAGCCATAATTAACTAGATAAAAGCTGCAGCTGAGAGTCAGAGAAAAACTGCCTTTTAAAAAAAGTGTAAAAGGAAAATAGTACAAAAACAAGGGGATGACATAAGGAAGAAGAGACAGGATCCGAGACACAGAAATAGATTTAGAAAGCAGGGTGTGTGTGGGGGGGTGCTCCCTTCCATCAGCTCAATTGCTATAGGCTGAATTATCAGTAGAAAATCTTCATTCCTTGAAAAATCTAGCTCACTGAAGCCATTTGGAACCGTCTTCTGAAGGCCCACCTTCTTCTGATTGGGTGGGATTACCAGAGCCATAATTAACATGATAAGAGGTGGAGCTGAGAGCCAGAGAAAAACTGCCTTTTAAAAAATGTTTAAAAGGGAAAAATTACAAAAAAAAAAAGGGAAGACAGAAGCAAGGAGAGACGGAAGCTGAGACACAGAAATAGAGATAGAATGTGGGGGTGCGGGGGGTTGCTCCCTCCCACAAGCTAGTTTGCTGGAGGCTTAATTATCAGTAGAAAAATTTCATTCCCTGAAAAACCTAGTTCGCTGGAGCCATGTGGAACCTTCTTCTGAATGCCCGGCTTCTTCTACCGGGGTGGGAGGACCAGAGCCATAATTAACAATAAAAGTTGGAACTGAGAACCAGAGAAAAACTGCCCTTTAAAAAAAGTGTAAAAGGGATAAATTACCAAAAAAAGGGAAGACAGAAGCAAGGAGAGACAGGAGCCAAGACACAGAAATAGAGATGGAAGGCTGGGGGTGCGGGGGGGGGGCTCCCTAATGCTAGCTTGTTTGATGGAGTCTGAAGTTTCAGTAGGAAATCTTCATGCCCTGAAAAATCTAGTTTGCTGGAGCCATGTGGAACCTTCTCCTGAAGGCCCCGCTTATTCTGCCTGGGTGGGAGGGCAAGAGCAATAATTAACAAGACAAAAGGTGGAGCTGAGATCCAGAGAAAAACTGCCTTTTAAAAAAAGTGTGAAAGGGAGAAGTTACAGAAAAAGGGGAAGACAGAATAAAGGAGAGACAGGAGCAGAGACAGTGAAATAGAGATTGAAGGCTGGGGTGCGAGGTGTGAGGCTCCCTACCACTAGCTTGTTTGCTGGAGGCTGAATTATCAGTAGAAATTCTTCATTTTTCCTGTGCCCTGCAATACCTAGTTCACAGGAGCCATGTGGAACCTTCTTCTCCCAAATGAAATAATTACAAAAAAAAGGGAAACTGTAGATCAATGTTTTTCATTAACTGGTGCAAAAATCCTCAAGAAAATACTGGAAAATGAAAGTGTAAAAGGGAAAAATTACAAAAACAAGGGAAGACAGAAGCAAGGAGAGACAGGAGCTGAGACACATAAATAGAGTTAGAAGGCATGTGGTGTGGCGGGGTGCTCCCTACTGCTAACTTGTTCCCTATAGGCTGAATTATCAGTAGAAAATCTTCATTCCTTGAAAAATCTAGTTTGCTGGAGCCATGTGGAACCTTCTTCTGAAGGCCCAGCTTCTTCCACCTGGGTGGGAGGACCAGAGCAATAATGAACATGATAAAATGTGGAGCTGAAGGCCAGAGAATAACTGCCCTTAAAAAAAAGTGTAAAAGGGAAAAATTAACAACAAAAAAAAATGGAAGACAGAAGCAAAGAGAGACAAGAGCCAAGACATAGAAATAGAGATAAAAGGTTGGGTGTGTGGGTGTGGGGGGCTCCCACCACTAGCTCGTGTGCTGCAGGCTGATTTATCAGTAGAAAATATTCAGTCTCTGAAAAATCTAGTTAGCTTGAGCCATGTGGAACCTTCTTCTGAAGGCCCGCCTTCTTCTCCCGCTAGCTCGTTTGCTGGAGGCTGAATTGTCAGTAGAAAATCTTCATTCCCTGAAAAATCTAGTTCACTGCAGTCATTTGGAACCTTCTTCTGAAGACCTGGCTTCTTCTGCCTGGGTGGGAGGAACAGAGCCATAATTAACAAGATAAAAGGTGGAGCTGAGAGCCACAGAAAAACTGACTTTTAAAACACGTGTAAAAGGGAAATGTTACAGAAAAAAGGGAAGACAGAAGCAAGGAGAGACAGGAGCCGAGACAGAGAAATAGAGATACAAGACTGAAAGTGCGGGGGGGGGGGGAC
>NW_006159464.1:138200-147144 GCF_000334495.1 Tupaia belangeri chinensis | reverse complement strand
AAGAGCGATAATTAACAAGAAAGAAGGTGGAGCTGAGAGCCAGAGAAAAACTGCCTTTTCAAAATAGTGTAAAAGGGAAAAATTACAAAAATTGAAGACAGAAGCAAGGGGAGACAGGAACCAAGACACAAAATAGAGATAGAAGGCTGGGTGTGTGGGGGGAAGGGGCTCCCTACTGCTAGCTCATTTGCTGGAGACTGAATTACAGTAGAAAATTTTTATTCCCTGAAAAATCTAGTTTGCTGGAGCCATGTGGAACCTTCTTCTTAAGGCCCTGCTTCTGCCTGGGTGGGAAGACCAGAGCCATAATTAACAAGATAAAAGGTGGAGCTGAGAGCCAGAGAAAAACTGTCTTTTAAAAATATGTAAAAGGGAAAAATTACAAAAAAAAAAAATGAGGCAGACAGAAGCAAGGAGAGACAGGAGACAAGACACAGTAATAGAGATAGAAGGCTGGGTGTGTGTGTGTGTGGGGGGGGGCTCCCTACCACTAGCTCGTTTGCTGGAGGCTGATTTTTCAGTAGAAAATCTTCATTCTCTGAAAAATCTAGTTTGCTGGAGCCATGTGGAGCCTTCTTCTCGGCAAAGACGTCTTAAATAAGCCCCCCCCGGAAAGCACAGTCAGTAATCCCAAAAATAGTCAAGTGTGATCATATCAGATTAAGAAGTTTCTACATGGCAAAAAACACAGTAATTAATGTGATTCAACAGCCCTCAAAATGGGAAATTATTTTTTTGTAAACTGTGTGTCAGATAAGAAACTGGTAACTAGAATACACAAGGAACTCAAGCAACTGTCCTGAAAAAAGATAATCAACCCTATTAAAAGATGGGAGAATGAGTTGAAAAAACCACTCTCTAAGGATGATCTTGGCATCTGGCGCAGACTTACCTTGAACTAAAAGGAAACACAAAGAAAGAAACAAAGAGACAGAGTAGCAGTGGACACAGGTACCTGAGCTTAAGCAGCCCGAGCAACTTATGCCACCCAGATAAACAGGGAGACTTTATTTATAGTGCAAAGCAACACTGCATACATGTATTTCATGACATTCCATAGATAAGTTGATATGTTACAGAGAATAAGAAGCAGGTAACTAATCTATAAGGGCTTAGACATACTGGATTGGGTGCATCCCTTGGAGATATTTATATCAAGGAGAAATCCCAATAAACTTCTTATAGTGCAGAGAAGCCTAGCTATAGGTGTGGGAAGTATACTTTCTTAAAACATCAAAGGGGTGTTGGTAAGGCTAAAGAATATTACAGAGCAAGGCAGGGGGTTGGACTTTGCAAATTGGGATCAGGATATTTCCTGAATTCTAACAATGTATCTATTGGAAGGCCCCTAGAATGTTCCATCCTTTACTCTGACTTCAGCGAGGGTCAAGGAAAGGACAAGCTGCAAGATTCTGTCACCAAAAGAGACAGGTGATGTTTGCTAAGAGCACGCCCCACATCCTCAGGGCCTCTCTCTAGACATGTCCCTACAGGATGACATGTTTATAGCCAAAATGCATATAAAAAAATGCTCAACATCCTTCATTGTAAAGGAGATGCAGATCAAAAGCACAATGAGATACCATCTAACCCCAGTCAGAAGGAATAAGATTAAAAAAAAAAAAAAAAGATAAGTGCTGGCAGGGGTGTGGTGAAAGGGGAACTCTTCTACAATGCTGGCAAGAGTGTAAATTTGTCCAGCCACTGTGGAGAACACTTTGGAAATTCCTCAAAAATCTACAAATAGAACTACCATACGATCCAGCAATCCCAATCCTTGGTATCTACCCAAAGGACAGTTAAATTCTTAATTGGAAAATACTTGCACATTAATGTTTGATGTAGCATGATTCACAATTACTAAGAGTGGAACCAATGCAAATGCCCACAAACAGATGAATGGATTGAAAATCTGTGGCACATATACTCTATGGAATACTATTCAGCCATTAAAAAAAAACAGCAAATAAAAAAAAAAAAAAAAAAAAAAACAAGACCCTGGCTTTTGACAGAAAGTTGATGAATATAGAAGATTTACTGCTGAGTGAAGTAAGGCAGGCTATAAAGGAGAGACATTGTATATCTCCACTTGATAAATACCTTGTTCATATTCTATAACCAAAACTGAATAACTAAAGAAAATAGAAACAAAGCAAATGGTTGTGAATACCAAGTACAGTGTGGGAAGAGGGGGGGGGTGAAAGAGTAAAGTCTGAGGAAGGACATTAAGGAGAAAAATAGAGAGGAAAAACATTTATGGGACAAAGAAATGAGTTATTATCTGTTGAAGATAATTTTATAGTATTATCAACTGGACTGGTGAAAAATGTACACATATTGGAATATTCACTTTGCAAGCTAAATAACATGATTGAATGTATAAAAGAACTTGAAATAAAAAATATAATTAAAATGGCATTTCTACTCAGATTAATCTACATATTTAATGCAATCCCTATGAAAGTGCCAGAGACATTCTTCACAGATCTAGAAAAAACAATCAAAGAATTTGGAATCTTAAAACACCTCATATAGCCAAAGCAATCCTTCACAAGAAGAGTGGAGTGGGCGGTATCTCAATATGTGGCCTGAAAATATACTACAAAGCTGTGATAATCAAAACAGCATGGTATTGGCACAGAAACAGACATGTGGACCAATGGAACAGAATAGAGACCCCATAAATAAATTCCCAAACATTCAGGCAACTGATTTTTTGACAATGAGTATAAATATATCCAGTGGGAGAGGGAAAATCTTTTTAGCAAATGGTTCTGGGAAAACTGGATATCCACCTGTGGAAAGATGAATATGAATATCTACCTCTCATGATTGACAGAAATCAACTAAAAGTGGATCAAAATCTAAACCTAAGATCTCAAACTATAAAACTACTACTGGAAAAAACTGAGGAATCTTTGGGAGATATTGGGGTAGGCAAAGACTTCTTGAAGAAGAACCCCAAAACACTGTAAATAATCATTAAAATAGACAAGTAAGATTGCATTAGATTAAGAAGTTTATACATGGCAAAAGACACAGTAATTAGTTTGAATTCACAGCCTTCATAATGGAAAAATAATTTTGTAAACCATGCATCAGATAAGGGACGGATCACCAGAATACACAGAGAACTTGAACACATTTTCCGACAAAAGATAATCAGTCCAATTTAAAGAATGGAGAATGAGTTGGAAAAAAAAAACACTCTTTAAGGAATACATATGAATAGCCAAAAGGCATATAAAAAATTCTCAACATCCCTCATTATAAGGGAAATGCAGACTAAAACCACAATGAGATACCACCTAACTCCAGTCAGAATGACTAAGATTGAAAAAAAACAAAATATGATAAGTTCTGGCAGGTTGTGATTAAAAGGGAACCTTCCTACACTGCTGGTAGGGATGTAAATTGGTCCAATCATTGTGGTAAATAATTTAAAGATTCCCCAAAGATCTACAAATAGAACTATCATGTGATCCAGCAATCCCACTCCTAAGTATCTCTGCAAAAGGACGCAAGAATCATTAGTTGGAAAAGTGCTTGCACATAATTGTGGCATTATTCACTATTGCTAAGATATGGAACCAATCTCAATGCCCAGGAACAGAGGAATGGATTAAAAAGTGTAGCATATATACTTTTTGGAGTCCTACTCAACCATAAAAAGCAAGACCCTCACTTTTGACAGAAAGTGGATGAACATGGAAGATTTATTACTAGAGTGAAGTAAGCCAGGCTATGAAGGAGACATTGTGTGTCTCCACTTAATAAATATCAAATGTCTGCACTCTATGACCGAAACTGAGTGACTAGAGGATATAGAAATACAGAAAATGGTTATAAATACCAGATATTGTGTGGGAATAGGATGAGTGATGGAGGAGAGTCTGAAGAACGACATTAAGGAGAAAAATAGGCAAGGCATTTATTAGACAAAGAAATGTGTTAGTATCTGTTGATGAGAACATGTATAGTATTCTCAACTGGACTGGTGAGAAAAGTATACATATTGGAATATTCACTTTGGAAGCTAAGTGACATACATGAGTGAAAGTATAAAATAAATTGAAATAAAAAATATAAACTAACTAAATAAATAAATATATCTGGCAAGAGCCACAGTGATACAGGGAGTAGGGCATTGGTAAGAGATGCTGGAGCCACATAGAAGGCCTGGGTTAGGATTTAGGGTTCACCTGACCCACCAGTCATGCTCATGTGATCTCACTATCCCAGATGCCTGGGAAACTGGGGTGAGGATAATGGCATGGTGACACTTTATCGAAGATACCTTCTTGCCCTTCTTTCTCTCAAAATAAATGAGTTTTAAAAATCTGGCAAAATTATATTGCAATTTCAAGCTAATTTTAGCGGTAATTTGATTCGCAATTTGGATCCATAGCAAAAGTCATTAAATAAATAAGGCACATAAAACAAATGAAAGCATATGAATTACAAATATAAGATGGTACCATACTTTTCTATAGAACTTAAGTAAATTCATTAGTCTGTGCAAAAGGCCACTCAAGTAAGAAAAATGAGTCAGCAACAATTTTAGACAATATCAGACAATTTTACTTACACTATATTATACAAGGGAATTTATTAACAAATTTAAATCCATAGTTGTTGAATCTTGGAGTGGATTATAGTTCTGTCTTTAATTTTAAATTTGTACACTATCATATGTATTATTATTATTATTATTTTGGAGAGGTTTTTGCTATAGGGTACGTGTGCTTGCCAAACAGACAGAGAGAGACAGAGAGACAGAAAGCAAGAAATCACCCCCCAGGGGGGATGGCCACACCGCAACCCCTTCTCCTCAGTTCTCATCTCTGGATCTTGGGCACGCATGCACACGCGCCCAGAGTGAGTTTTAAGCCACTGGGTCCGGGACGTAAACCGTGGTCAACTACATGGGAGTCCAGAGACATAGCCATTACGCTAACTGCTGTCCCCATATGTATTAATTATTAAGCTAATGTCTTCATCTGCAAACTCACTCTTCAATAATCAGTTTAGTAGTGCTGGGACTGGGGTTCTTCAAATCATATTTCTCTTTTGTCAGCTAGAAGTTTTTTATGTTTTGTCAATTGGAGCACTGTAAATAAGGTGTAAGGCTAGAGTAAGAAATAAGTACTCTCTCTTCTTTCTGTCTGTTTCACCTTACCAACACTTTTTTATTCTATAGCAGGATCTGAATCTCCTTTTGCAGTCTCTACAATAATTGTAGGACAAAGTCCACCATCCCCCAATAAAGGTTAACCATCCCCCTAGAAATAAAAACACAAAGTAGGGAGAATTTCTCCACCAGCAGTCTGAGTTTCAGCTGTATGTGGAACTTCCTCTAATTTTCTAAGTTTGACTATTTTCAACCTCTTCTTATTCCCCAGTTTTAAAGCTGGTGGCTGTATCCTGCATTTATTACTGCTGTGATAATTTAGAGTTCCTTTTTACCCCTTCAGTTATTTCATTATCAACTTTCTAATTTTTTAAGAGAGATTTTTGCTATAAGGTTTGTGAGCTTGCTAGAGACACACAGAAAGAGAGAGACAGTAAGAAATTAAGCCACCAGGGGGAGGTGGTCATGCCACAATCCCTTCTCCTCTATTCTCCTCTAGGGATTTTGGGCATGCCTGCACACATACCTTGTATAAATTTCAAGGCACCAGATCCTAGACTTGAACTGTGATCAGCCATCTGGGAGTCTTGCAACATAACCTTGATGCTATCTGCTGGTCCTTTTCATTAGCAACTATATACCTACTCCTAAATTCTTTATATAAAATTCTCTGTTTTGATAACTAATGTGATTTCTTTCTCCTGAATGGCCGTGGACTGCTTCACCTTATTACTTACAAACTAAATTTCCTATACATGTATGGGGCAGCTTATACAAATATATTTGAGTTGAGATAAATGTTAATAATTTTATTGGGGTGTAATTTGCATACTATGAAATTTGTTATTGTAAAGTGCATATTTCACTGAGTTTGAGTTGATTCCCAAAGATGTGCAACAACCAAAATATACTTTTAAAACTTTTTTCTCAAAAATAAAAAATATTCCAGTAGTGGTTGATCCTCATTGGCTCTCCACCTCAACTCTAAGCAAACACTTTCTGTACCTATATACTTCTTTTACTGGGCATTTCAAATAAACAAAATCCTGTAATACATTACCTTATCATTGACTTCTTTAACTTAGGCTAATATTTTCAAGGTTCATTCATGATATATGAGGTATCAATGAGTTGCTTATTTTTGTTGTTGAATGAAATACTACAGTATGAATACACCACATTTTATTTATTTATCTACTTATCAGTTGATAGACATTCCGGTTATTTCTATTTGTTGGCTATTATGAATAATGTTGCTGTGGACGCTGGTAATAAATTTTTTATATGTGCATAGTTTCTTTTCTTGGGCACAAATATAATAGTGGGATTGGTACATCATAAAGTAGCTCTCTACTTACCATTTTGAGAAAGTGTCAAATTGGGTTCACAAGCAGTTGACTAGTTTAGATAGTCACCAAGATGTACAAAGACTTCTTTGTCAGGGACCTCCAAGACTGCTCGTAGGTTTAGTGATTTCTGAGGAGAAGTCACAGGATTCAGTGTATAATTATACTCAGGGAAATAATTTGTTATAGTACAAAGCAAAATCAGCAAAGTGAAAAGATATGGAGGAAAATTTAGAGGAAAGCACATACAAGTTTTTAAGACCTTTCTTTTCATGGAGTCACAGGAAAGGTTTAGTTCTTCTAAAATCCGATTATGATAAAATATTTGAAATATTATTTACTAGGGAAGTTCACCTAAGCCTAGGAGTCCAATGTTTCTACCATGGATCCGTCACATAGATACCTGGTGCATAGAATATTCTTGAATTATTTATCCATAAAGGAAAAAAAGTGTTCAGAATAAACCATAGTATATGACCCAAAAGCTTAGACACAGGAAAAAACTTTTTCTTTTTTAAGAGGATTTTGCTTTAGGGCACATGCACTTGCTAGAGAGAGAGAGAATGAGTCTGTGAGAGGAGAAGTGAGGAATCACCCCCCTCCCCCAGGAGGATAGCCATGCCACAATACCTTCTCCTCTATTTTCCTCCTGGGATCTTGGGCACATAGGGACACAGGCCAGGCATAATTTTCAAGTCACCAGGTACAGTACTGAAACCACAGTCGACCATGTAGGAGTCCAGCAACATAACTGCTATGCCATCTGCTGGTCTCAGAAACAACTCTTTTTAGTGAGGAATTGGTAGAACATTCCTGAAATCAAAGTTCCCATATGTCAGCAAGGGCCAGGCTTGCAAGTAGACATTTCTGTGGATAGCAGTCTCTGGCCTACTATGTTAACTCCTTTTTGCACAGTCCAACCTCTTGGCCCTTGAACATTGGCCCCTGAAGAAGGAAAGACTGTTTTACACAAAATTATTATGTTGTTGTATTTAGTAGTACTCCATGTGGCAAAGTGAAACCAAAGTCAGTACTGGTCTCAGTTATGTCTTTAGAGACCTGAAATTAGCTAGTGGAAACTTAAACCATTAGTCATAAGTGTTTTTCTTAAAAATACAATTGGATTTATCCTTAAGTTTTTCTATAAACTTTTTATACCTGGACTGATTAATCAAGCCAGGTACAGTACAACTCTGGACAGTAAGTTTAAACTGACATGAAAGCCTTCCAGATTTGAGGGAACATCATGATAGTCTGTGCATGAGAAACACAATCTCAGAGGCACACACTCCTGAGAACAGAGGTTACAGTGATTAAAGCAACCAAAAATGGCACACAATTTGTGTAGTATAGGTTAACAAGACCAATGTGCCTTTCACCACGGAGTCTCCTACTCTAGAATTCCTAATTCAGCCCATTTGATTTTATTCAGTCCTTGATTACAGAAGGAATGACTGTAAGCAATCAGTTTTCAAATAGTTTTGCCTGTCCATAACCTCAGTTTATCAGTTTGATGTAGGTGGATAGCATCTGGAGGTGTTCTGCATAAAAACTGCAGAAGATGATGCCACCTCATGGTACTCATAGTCAGCAGGTGTAGGCTCAGCTGTCAGTATGAATTTAGAACACTTCCAAAAAGTTGAAAAGGCAGCACAGACACCTTTTTTGAGGAGGAAAGTTTCCAGAAGTGGTTTTGAGAACAATGATCATTAATGTCCTCACCCTCCTCCAGGCGTCTCTGGGTATAGGAAGTTTGTTATTTTCTGTTATATAATCAATGTGCGACATTTAGTTATCATAACTGTACTATATTTTTGTTTATCCTTTATTCTCCCATATATATTTCTTTCAAATACATTGTATACAAGAAATACAAAAGTATTTTTGTAGACAAATATTTTTGTGTAGCATAACCAGAAAGATACATAATATTCAGGAATTGAATTTTCCAAAATATTTCAAAATTGGTTTACATTTACACCCCTTTTTCCTATAATTTTATCTAGTGAGATATCAAGAAAAGATCAGTCCCTTTTCTGAGGATAGATCCATTTAACAATAAAATTGCCTTACTAAGATGTATGTATCAGGAGAAAGGTGAATGAAGTAAAATCCATTGTTGTAAAGTATAATTAATCAGGAAATTTTAACACTACTAATGAGCATCTAGGCATTTCCAAGAGGGATTTGAGTGCTTGAGTGCCCAATATCAAGTTTGTGGAAGGATCACATATCCTGTGATGTCTCTTCCTCCAACTTGCAGATTTCAACCACAATTAAGAGTTAAGAATAGTAGAAAGTGGATGAATATGGAAGATTTGTTGCTGAGTGAAGCAAGTCAAGCTATGAAAGAGAGACATTGTATGTCTCCACTTAACATATACCAACTGTCCGCACTCTCTGGTAGAGACTGAAAGACTGGAGGACATAAAAGCATTAAAAATTGTTATGGACACTAGAGACAAAA
>NW_006159464.1:125885-138184 GCF_000334495.1 Tupaia belangeri chinensis | reverse complement strand
GTGGAGGAGGAGAAGAGCATAAGAAAGTAAATTTTGGGGAAAAATAGAGAGGTAAGACATTTGTGGGACACAGATATGGTTTATTATTTGTTCGTGAGGACGTGAATAGTATTCTCTACTGAGGTGTGTACATGCTTAGTAAAGTCTCTTTACAATCTAAATGATGTATAGTGATTAAACGTATAAATAATAATAAAAAAATACAAACCAAAAAAGTTGAGAATAGTATATTTAGTTTCTATATCAGAAATAAAGATTTGATCAGCAAGAAGATCTAGTTTATTAATATGTAATTCCACCACAGAATGACCTTTGACCTTTATGGGGTTATCTACAAGTGATCCAGGCTATCTGGATATTTTTATAGTTATGGCCCAACAAAAGCATGTCCTAATATTTTCAGCAGTCCAAAATTTGATACTCTGTTCATAACACTTAAGCCTGCCTTCAGATAACCACAGTTTCTACTGGAGATTGAAATGCACTATGTAGATAGTTTTAGGTTTTAGCACATTGCTAGGTATAGAAAACAAGGATCTGTGAAGTTAAGATTCAAAAAAAAAAAAAAGCAGAGGCTTTTCTTTTGTTGCAAAAAGCTGAAAGGCTGCAGGTCTAGGTAGCAATATTTCAAGTTAGAGTGAAAATCAAGACTTTCCTAAGCCATTTTTATTTCCTCATTCTTAGAGTTGAAATTGTCCCACTCAAAAATATGTCCATTATGTTGGAAAATCATGAGCCTCTAAAGGCAGGCATATAATTTTACAAGAGATCACTGGTATTTGACAACTGCTTTTTTTTTTTGGAGAGGTTTTTTTGCTATAGGGTGCGTGCGCTCGCCAGACAGACAGAGCGAGACATAGAGACAGAAAGCAAGAAATCACCACCGCCCAGGGGGGATTATCACACCGCAATGCCTTCTCATCCATTCTCCTCTCGGGATCTTGGGCATGCACGCACACGCGCCCGGTGTGAGTTTTAAGCCACCGGTTCCGGGACGTGAACCACGGTCGACTACGTGGGAGTCAAGCAACATAGCCATTACGCTAACTGCTGGTTCCCACAACTGCTTTTTAAAACGTTAAAAGTGTGCCTTCATCTAGAGATTAGCCCTCTTTTTATGTTGTCTTCCTTTTTTCGGAAGCTCCAATATGGCAAGAACCAAAGCAAACATTATCACTTATGGATACATGTTTAGTTTCCAGTACTTAAATAATTTAAATTTTAACCCACTCAGAAGAGGCAAAAAGCAAGACAGTAGTGTCTTATTAATATTTAACATTTTTTCTTTGTAGTTTTCCCTTATTGGAACATAACTCTAACATTTATCAAATTACAAATACATAATATCCACATGAATTTTTATTATACATCTTGATACAACGACTCCAGAATACATAATATTTTTTTAAAAGTTGCTCCTATTTTTATTGCAAGTTTATGCAAATACCTGTTAGCAAATTGGGCATTGATAGAGTTAACATTACAACTGACAAGGGAGATCCCTATCAAAATTTGTGAAGCTGAAGGTGCTGCTGCAATAGCTGCAAAAGTTTTTCTCTGAAGCATTATTCCAACTCTGGCAAATGATTTAAATTGTTTCCCTTTTATTCAAAAAAGAAAATGGCACATATTTTAAACATTTTTTGACTCAACTCAAGTCACCTTTAGAAATATTTGTGTTCTTTTTCCACAAACCTTGTAGAGAGAACAAAAATCAAACATTTCACATGAACTGAGAGTTTTATTTCACAGCCAAAAGTGTCTAGAGAATCCATTAAGCCAACCCTTTGGGGATGAAACTATCATTTCAAGATGTCATGCATAACTTGATTGTTCATATGAAACAGATTCATCTGCTGTTTTTGTACTATGGATATCTCCACTGGTGCTTAGACAGGAAAAGTTTATCACTTCTTTAATTCCTCCTTTTTCCAAACAATATTCTCTCTCTCTTTTTTTTTTTTTTTTTTAGGTTTTTGCTATAGTGCATGTGTGCTCGCCAGAGAGACAGAGAGACAGAAATCGAGAAATCACCACCAAGGGGGAATGGCCATGCCACAATCCCTTCTCCTCCAATCTCCTCTCAGGATCTTGAGCATGCATGAACATGTGTCCAGTATGAGTTCAAGCCACCAGGTCCGGGACTCGAACCATGGTCGACTACATGGGAGTCCAGCGACATAGCCATTATGCCAACTGCTGGTCCCCAAACAATATTCTTGACATAACTCACAGACTAAGAGTCATTACAAATGCTGTTGCTCCCACTCAGTTTCCATGAATCACTAGGAGAGCTCACAGGACTTGAGATTTAGTCATACTATGATTTATTGTAGCAAAGGAGTAAATAAACAAAATCAGAAAAAAAAAAGACACCAAGCAAAGTCCAGAGAAAAATAGATACAATATTCCAAAAGTTCTTTCCCCATGAAGTCACACAAGACATGCTTAATTCCTCCAGCATCTAACAGTGACAACATGTGAAATGTGTTCTATCAGAAAAACTTGCCTAAACCTAGGACATAGGGCTTATAGAGGGGTCAGTCACATAAATACATTGCTTAACAAAACCAAAATACCAGTTTCACAGAGAAAGAAGAGGTATTCAGTATAAACCATAGTGTTTGCACAAGTAGTTTAGGCACAGTGAACTGCTCTTATCAATTAGTAAAAGGTGAGGACCCTCCCAATGTCTGAGTTACAAAACACCAGACAAGGGTCAACCTTGCAAGCACACTTTTCTAAGGATAGCAATCATGAGATGTTAGATCTTTTTCATTTTTTTTTGTCATTACTTTTTCTTTTATTTACAGGGGGTGCATGAGCTTGCCAGATGGGAGAGAGTAAAAGAGAGAATCTTATAATGGATCATGGTCACATCACAATTCTTTTCCCTCTATTTCTCTATCGCATCAGGATTTGGGTCACACATGCATATATGCTCAATGTGTTTTTCAAGTCTGGACCACAGTTGATCATGGGAGATCTAGCTCCCAATGCACAGCACTTATGCATCCAGCCATGCTATGTTAATTCTTTATGTACAACTACAAATTCTCTACACACTAGGCAACACTAGTCTTTGACTTTTTGTTTAAAGTAATTCTATTAGATGTGAAGTGTCATCTCACTGTGGCTATGATTTACATTTTCCTAATAATTAAAATTGAGCATCTTTTATGTAGATTTTGGCCATTTGTATAACCTTGTTGGACTAATGTGTATGGAAAAAAAATAGCCCTTTTTATTTAGTAATTTGTATGATTATTGTGGAATTTTACTAATATTTTAATATTTTGGAGACCAGATTCTTATCATAGATAAACTGCAAATATCTCCCATTCCATTAGTTGCCCTTTAATTTTCATTATGTATCTTTTGATGCATAAATGCTTTTTAAAAAAATTATTTTCTGTGTTTTTTGTAAATTTGGTGCCATATCAAAAAAAAAAATGTTGCCTATTCCAAGATCAGAGATTTATTCCAACATTTCCTTCAACAAATTTTGAAATTTTAGCACCTATGGTCAGGTCTATGGCCCATTGTGAAGTGTGTATGAGTTTGTGTCTAATATGATATAAGGAATCCATTGAATTTCCTCTTTTTACACGTGGATATTCAATTATCCCATGATTCGAAAATTCTTATTATTCATGTAATTGTCTCAAAATACTTGTCAAAGTCAACAACCCTAAAATATTGCGATAATTAAAACAGCCTGGCACTGGCACAAAAAACAAGCATGTAGACCAATGAAACAGAGTAAAGAATCCAGAAATAAACCCCAAGGTATACAGCTAACTGATTTTTTACCTAGGGCACAAGATAATCCAGTGGCAAAGCACAAATTATTTAAGCAAATGGTGTGGAAAAAAATTGGATATCCAACTGCAGAAAAATGAAACTGGACTCCTATCTCTAACCACTATCAAAAATCAACTCAAAATGTTCCAAAGATCTAAATACAAAATCTCAAACTATAAAACTACTGGCAGAAAACACAAGGGAAACTCTTGGAGACATTGGTATAGACAAGAATTCTTAAATAAGACCCCTGGAGCACAGGCAATAATCCTAAAAAAATAGAGAGCAAGGATTACATGAGGTTAAAAAGCTTCTGCACAGTACAAGAAACAATAATTAGAGTGAAAAGAAAACCCTAGGAGTGGGAAATTATATTTGAAAAGCATGCCACAGCTAAGGAACTGATAACAGAATATAAAGAAAACTCAAGCAGCTTATGCACAGAAAAATAAACAATCCAATTAAAAGATGGGTAAAGGACCTAAACAGAAAACTCTCCAAGAAAGACATATGAACAGCCAAAAAGCATACAAGAAAATGTTCAAAATTCCTTTTCAAAAAGGAGATGCAAATCAAAACCTCAAGATATCACCTAGCCCCAGTCAGAATGGCTAATATTTAAAAATTGGAGAATGGTGGGAACCAGCAGTTAGAGTAATGGCTATGTTGCTGGACTCCCACGTAGTCGACCGTGGTTCATGTCCTGGACCCGGTGGCTTAAAACTCACACCGGGTGCATGTGCGTGCGTGCCCAAGATCCTGAGAGGAGAATGGAGAAGAAGGGATTGCGGCGTGACCATCCCCCCGGGGGGTGATTTCTCACTTTCTGTCTCTATGTCTCTCTCTGTCTGTCTGGCGAGCACACATGCCCTATAGCGAAAACCTCTCAAAAAAAAATTGAAGAATGGTAAGTGCTGGCAATGCTGCAGTGAAAAGGGTACTCTCCTACACTGTTGGTGGGAGTGTAAATAAATGTAGTCAGTTTGTAGAAAAATATGGAGGTTCCTGAAAAACCTACAAATAGAACTACCATATGATTCAGCAATCCTGCTCCTGGATATCTACCCAAAGGATAAGAATACACTAAGCTGGTAAAGCACTTGCATATCCATGTTTATTATTTAAAAATGCTAAGACATGGAATCAACCCAAATATTCAAGAACAGATGACTAGATTGAAAAAGTGTGGTACATATACAGCATGGAATACTAAGCTATAAAAAGCAGGGACCAGCAGTTAGTGTAATGGCTATGTTGCTGGACTCCCACATAATCAACTGTGGTTCAAGTCTCGGACCCGGTGGCTTAAACTCACGCCGGGCGCATGTGCGTGCGTGCCCAAGATCCCGAGAGGAGAATGGAGGAGAAGGGATTGTGGCGTGGAGTAAAATCTAATGTTACCAGTTCATATGCTATGAAACTTTAATGACAATCCCTAGTGGTTGTCATTAATCCTGGCACCACAGAAAATTAGAAGATAAGGGAACTTGAAGAATTTGTGGTCCATAGTTTTATAGGACATTTGCTTTCTTTTCTTTTTTTGAGAGGTTTTTGCTATAGGGCGCATGTACTCGCCAGAAAGAGAGAGAGATAGAAAATGAGAATCACTCCCCAGGATGGCCACGCCGCAGTCCCTTCTCCTCCATTCTCCTCTCGGGATCTTGGGCATGCACACACACGTGCCTGGTGTAAGTTTAAGCCACCAGGTCTGGAACTCAAACCGTGCTTGACTACGTGGGAGTTCAGCGACATAGCCATTACACTAACTGCTGGTCCCAACAGTTGCTTTCTTAATATAGTACATTTGCATGAGGTTGAAGGTTAGACATTATAGGTGTTCTTCTTGGACCTGACACAAGGATTTGGTACAGGTTACATAAAAATTCTCTTGACCACGGATCAAGGCAAAAAGAGTGAGGAACCTTCATAACACTTTAGAGATCTTCATTGCTACAAATCTCAAACCAAAATACTGCAGGAAATAGAAAATCCAACCCAAACTTCTATTTCAGTTATTTTTGTTTAGGTTTTTGCTATAGTGCATGTGTGCTCGCCAGAGAGACAGAGAGACAGAAATCGAGAAATCACCACCAAGGGGGAATGGCCATGCCACAATCCCTTCTCCTCCAATCTCCTCTCAGGATCTTGAGCATGCATGAACATGTGTCCAGTATGAGTTCAAGCCACCAGGTCCGGGACTCGAACCATGGTCGACTACATGGGAGTCCAGCGACATAGCCATTATGCCAACTGCTGGTCCCCAAACAATATTCTTGACATAACTCACAGACTAAGAGTCATTACAAATGCTGTTGCTCCCACTCAGTTTCCATGAATCACTAGGAGAGCTCACAGGACTTGAGATTTAGTCATACTATGATTTATTGTAGCAAAGGAGTAAATAAACAAAATCAGAAAAAAAAAAGACACCAAGCAAAGTCCAGAGAAAAATAGATACAATATTCCAAAAGTTCTTTCCCCATGAAGTCACACAAGACATGCTTAATTCCTCCAGCATCTAACAGTGACAACATGTGAAATGTGTTCTATCAGAAAAACTTGCCTAAACCTAGGACATAGGGCTTATAGAGGGGTCAGTCACATAAATACATTGCTTAACAAAACCAAAATACCAGTTTCACAGAGAAAGAAGAGGTATTCAGTATAAACCATAGTGTTTGCACAAGTAGTTTAGGCACAGTGAACTGCTCTTATCAATTAGTAAAAGGTGAGGACCCTCCCAATGTCTGAGTTACAAAACACCAGACAAGGGTCAACCTTGCAAGCACACTTTTCTAAGGATAGCAATCATGAGATGTTAGATCTTTTTCATTTTTTTTTGTCATTACTTTTTCTTTTATTTACAGGGGGTGCATGAGCTTGCCAGATGGGAGAGAGTAAAAGAGAGAATCTTATAATGGATCATGGTCACATCACAATTCTTTTCCCTCTATTTCTCTATCGCATCAGGATTTGGGTCACACATGCATATATGCTCAATGTGTTTTTCAAGTCTGGACCACAGTTGATCATGGGAGATCTAGCTCCCAATGCACAGCACTTATGCATCCAGCCATGCTATGTTAATTCTTTATGTACAACTACAAATTCTCTACACACTAGGCAACACTAGTCTTTGACTTTTTGTTTAAAGTAATTCTATTAGATGTGAAGTGTCATCTCACTGTGGCTATGATTTACATTTTCCTAATAATTAAAATTGAGCATCTTTTATGTAGATTTTGGATATTTGTATAACCTTGTTGGACTAATGTGTATGGAAAAAAAATAGCCCTTTTTATTTAGTAATTTGTATGATTATTGTGGAATTTTACTAATATTTTAATATTTTGGAGACCAGATTCTTATCATAGATAAACTGCAAATATCTCCCATTCCATTAGTTGCCCTTTAATTTTCATTATGTATCTTTTGATGCATAAATGCTTTTTAAAAAAATTATTTTCTGTGTTTTTTGTAAATTTGGTGCCATATCAAAAAAAAAAATGTTGCCTATTCCAAGATCAGAGATTTATTCCAACATTTCCTTCAACAAATTTTGAAATTTTAGCACCTATGGTCAGGTCTATGGCCCATTGTGAAGTGTGTATGAGTTTGTGTCTAATATGATATAAGGAATCCATTGAATTTACTCTTTTTACACGTGGATATTCAATTATCCCATGATTCGAAAATTCTTATTATTCATGTAATTGTCTCAAAATACTTGTCAAAGTCAACAACCCTAAAATATTGCGATAATTAAAACAGCCTGGCACTGGCACAAAAAACAAGCATGTAGACCAATGGAACAGAGTAAAGAATCCAGAAATAAACCACAAAGTATACAGCTAACTGATTTTTTACCTAGGGCACAAGATAATCCAGTGGCAAAGCACAAATTATTTAAGCAAATGGTGTGGAAAAAAATTGGATATCCAACTGCAGAAAAATGAAACTGGACTCCTATCTTTAACCACTATCAAAAATCAACTCAAAATGTTCCAAAGATCTAAATACAAAATCTCAAACTATAAAACTACTGGCAGAAAACACAAGGGAAACTCTTGGAGACATTGGTATAGACAAGAATTCTTAAATAAGACCCCTGGAGCACAGGCAATAATCCTAAAAAAATAGAGAGCAAGGATTACATGAGGTTAAAAAGCTTCTGCACAGTACAAGAAACAATAATTAGAGTGAAAAGAAAACCCTAGGAGTGGGAAATTATATTTGAAAAGCATGCCACAGCTAAGGAGCTGATAACAGAATATAAAGAAAACTCAAGCAGCTTATGCACAGAAAAATAAACAATCCAATTAAAAGATGGGTAAAGGACCTAAACAGAAAACTCTCCAAGAAAGACATATGAACAGCCAAAAAGCATACAAGAAAATGTTCAAAATTCCTTTTCAAAAAGGAGATGCAAATCAAAACCTCAAGATATCACCTAGCCCCAGTCAGAATGGCTAATATTTAAAAATTGGAGAATGGTGGGAACCAGCAGTTAGAGTAATGGCTATGTTGCTGGACTCCCACGTAGTCGACCGTGGTTCATGTCCTGGACCCGGTGGCTTAAAACTCACACCGGGTGCATGTGCGTGCGTGCCCAAGATCCTGAGAGGAGAATGGAGAAGAAGGGATTGCGGCGTGACCATCCCCCCGGGGGGTGATTTCTCACTTTCTGTCTCTATGTCTCTCTCTGTCTGTCTGGCGAGCACACATGCCCTATAGCGAAAACCTCTCAAAAAAAAATTGAAGAATGGTAAGTGCTGGCAATGCTGCAGTGAAAAGGGTACTCTCCTACACTGTTGGTGGGAGTGTAAATAAATGTAGTCAGTTTGTAGAAAAATATGGAGGTTCCTGAAAAACCTACAAATAGAACTACCATATGATTCAGCAATCCTGCTCCTGGATATCTACCCAAAGGATAAGAATACACTAAGCTGGTAAAGCACTTGCATATCCATGTTTATTATTTAAAAATGCTAAGACATGGAATCAACCCAAATATTCAAGAACAGATGACTAGATTGAAAAAGTGTGGTACATATACAGCATGGAATACTAAGCTATAAAAAGCAGGGACCAGCAGTTAGTGTAATGGCTATGTTGCTGGACTCCCACATAATCAACTGTGGTTCAAGTCTCGGACCCGGTGGCTTAAACTCACGCCGGGCGCATGTGCGTGCGTGCCCAAGATCCCGAGAGGAGAATGGAGGAGAAGGGATTGTGGCGTGGCCATCCCCCCTGGGGGTTGATTTCCTGCTTTCTATCTCTTTCTCTCTCTGTCTGTCTGGCAAGCGCACGCCCCCTATAGCAAAAACCTCTCCAAAAAAAGAAGAAGAAAAAAAAAACAATGAAACCTTAAAATTTGAGACCAAATGGATGAATATGGAAGTTTTAGTGCTAAGTAAAGCAAGCCAGACTAAGAAAGAGAGACATTGCATGTCCCCTCTCAATATATAATGAATGTCTGCATTCCATGGCAGAAACTGAAAGACTGGGAAATAGAAAAGCATGGAGAGAGAGGCCATCAGATGGTGTAATGGTTACATTGCTGGACTCCCATGTAGTCAACTGTGGTTTGCGTGGCAAACCTTGTGTCTTAAACTGATGCTAGGCACGTGTGTGTGTGCCTAAGATCAGGAGAGGAGAAGGGATTGCAGTGTGCTCATTCTCCCTGGGGAATGATTTCTCACTTTCTGTCTCTCTGTCTCTCTGGTGAGTACACATACCCTATAGCAAAAATCTCTCTAAAAATAATAAATAAAAATCATGAAAATAAAATGTGGATACAAAAGACAGTGGGAGGAGGATAGGCAATGGGGGACAGGCAGGAAGTAATCAAGAGGGAAAAAAAAAGCAAAACTGATTGACACAAAAATGAAAGGCCATCTGTTGATGATAATATGTTTAGCAATATCTTTGACTCAACTAATATACAGGATTCACACTGTGAAAATTCATTTT
Organism: Tupaia belangeri chinensis; assembly: GCF_000334495.1. Taxonomy (NCBI): domain Eukaryota; kingdom Metazoa; phylum Chordata; class Mammalia; order Scandentia; family Tupaiidae; genus Tupaia; species Tupaia belangeri. The sequence goes on along the minus strand of NW_006159464.1, from coordinate 128,407 downwards.
GTATGCTATCAATATACACAATGACTTGGAATCAGCAGTTAGCATAATAGCTATGTCGCTGGACTCCAATGTAGTCAACTGTGGTTCGAGTCCCGGATCCAGTGGCTTAAACTCACGCAGGCCACATGTGTGTGTGTGCCCAAGATCCCAAGAGGAAGATGGAGGAGAAGGGATTGTGGTGTGGCAATCCTCCTTGGGGTGTGATTTATGTCTCTATGTCTCCCTATAGCAAAACCTCTCCAAAAAAAAAATCAAAACATGAAGATACACAATGACTAAATATAATAAAATATTAATACATTTAAAGAAAAAACTATACACTATGGAATAACACACAACCATAAAAAAAAGAAAATGAGATGGACCAGCAAATAGCGTAATGGTTATGTTGCTGTATTTTCATGTAGTCAACCAGGGTTTGAGTCCTGGACCTGGTGGCTTAAAACTCATGCCAGGTGTGTATGTGTTATTGCCCAAAATCCTGAAAGGAGACTGGAGGAGAAGGGGTTGTGTTGTGGCCATCCCTTTTGAGGGGTGATTTCTCACTTTCTGCCTTTCTCTGTCTCTCTAGTGAGAGTAAACACCCTATATAAAGTAGATAAATATGGAAGATTTATTGCTAAGCAAAGCAAGCCAGGCTATGAAAGACAGGTATTGTATGTTCCCACTCAATACATACTGAATGTTTGTACTCTATGGCCAAAACTAAGGGATTAGAAGGTATAATGTCAGGGAGGACAATTGTATATAACCAAAGACAGTATTGAAAGGAGTGGGTTAATGGGGGGTTGAGACAAAGGGGATCAGGGAAAGAAAAAAATCATTTAACTGATATGAAAATTAAAACTTATCTGTTGATGATAATATACATGGTAATGTTTTTAACTTTTTCATATGCAATGTATTAATGCTGAGAAAAATATTTTGTATGATTAAAGGTGTAGTGATTAAATGTAATTGAAAACTTAAAATAAGAAAGTAGATGGATTTGTATATTGCTTTGGATATTTATATTTTAACTGTATTAGTTTTTCCAATCTATAAATGTGGCATCTTTCCAAAAAGTCAGTTTTCCATTATTATATTTGTTTATTGTTTAATTAATTATGTATCTCTCCAGATGCCAGTACTACACTGTCTTACTTACTGTAGCTTTGTAGTAAGTTCTGAAACTGAGAAGTATTCTTATTTTCTTTTTTTAAAGAATTATTTTATTTAACTTTTGTATTTATTATTATTATCATGATTATTTTCCAGTTTGATCAGAGACATACAGAGAGAGAGAGGAAGTGAGAAAGGAAGCCACCGGGTCTGAGACTTGAACCATGGTCGGCCATGTGGGAGTCCAGCGCCTTTAACCTCCACGCCACTTGCTGTCCCGTTAGTTTATTATTTTCAAGATTTGTGGGTTATTCTGCATCCTTTACATTTCCATGTTACTTTTAAGATCAACTTGTCAATTTCCACAAATATGGCATCTGAAATATTAATAGAGACTATGTTGAAACTCTAGATCAGTTTAAGAAGTATTGCCTTCTTGTTCCAACAGGTGGTAAGGAGATTTAAGTGCTGAATTCCCACCTGGCAAACTTCAGTGCAAGTTCCAGACCCAGTGGCTTGAAAATCTCAATTTGTGTGCATGCATGCATGCCCAAAATCCCAAGAAGAGATTGAAGAAAAGATTGTGGTATGGTCATTCCTCCTCAGGAATGATTTCTCACTTTTCTCTCTCTGTTTCTCTTGGGTGAGCACATGTGCACTATGGCAAAAATCTTTAAAAACATAAAAATAGTATTGCCATCTTAGCAATATTAAGACCTCCAGTCCATGAACCTGACGTATCTTTTCATTTATCTATAACTAATTAAATTTATTTTGATAATTTTTTGGCTTTTGGTTAATAAGTATGATTTGTTGTTACATTTAATTCTAAATATATTTTTTTTGCTTTTGCAGATAGAAGTGTTTTGTTGATTTTGTAATTGAATTGTTCATTGCCATTATATATAAATGCATTTTATATTGACCTTGTGTTATGTAAGCAGATCCTTTTTATTAGCTCTGATAGCTATTTTATGACTTCCTTAGTATTTTCTATATGTACATGAAAGGTTATCCTCACACAACTGTCCACCATTCCCATGAATTTGGTATCCCTAGGAGAGGCAATTCCTTATCAGATCTGCACAACCACCCAGTAATGTTAAAACAGTAAAAGATACAGATAATTTTGAATATAATTAATATAATTGGTCTATTATTAAAATTCTCCACCAATGACATTAAAATTTCATAAAAATTTAATATAAATTGTCCAAACCAGTATTGAAAAGACATTATTATGAGAATAGAAAAAAGAACAAAATTAGAGGTATAAAAGGTAATCGTAGACCCATCAATAACTAGGTTTTCTACTTTTATGGACTAAGCCAAGAAAATAAGTCTAATAATGTTGTTGGAGAGTCTAAACTGATAAGTTAGTAAAGTATATATAAATATTATTTGTATTTGTGTGTAATTAA
>NW_006159464.1:119332-125875 GCF_000334495.1 Tupaia belangeri chinensis | reverse complement strand
AGAGTGGTTGTCATGGTAATGATCAGAAATGTATGATAGAAAACTGTAAAAGAAAGCTGGGGGAGAGAGGATAGAAAGAGTCATTGAGGAGTGAGTAGTTCCCTCTCTAGAGGGCAAAAGGCAAAACTGATAAAAGGCAGGTGTGTTAGGGAAAGTAATCTCTATTATTTTTTTAAAAATGATAGATAGTAGTAACCTCTGCCAGATATCCCTTTATGCATCAGAGCACATGGGGTGTACATCTCGGCAAGGTCCAAAAAGCATATCAGGACCTGGACTAAGCAGTGAGCTCAGATACATAATAGCATCTTCATTACAAAACAAGTGTCCTTTGTAAAATTTGTGTCAAGAGAGGCAGTCCATCAAGATCACTGGGACAGAAAGTTTAATGTCCAAAGTTGTCTCCAGTGCATGAAGTAAAGTCATCTTTAATGGTGAAGTGTTAGACTGGGGCAATATCATCTCCAGTGGTGAATGTCAGAGCCAGGACAAAGTCATCCGGGATGTGATATTGGAATATCATTTTTAAATAGATACCCATGCAAATTGATGTAGATCTCAGAGTGTGATGTTTTGTTGAAATGATTATTTCATTGGAGTGTTTGGGTCTTGGTATTGTAAACCAGTGAGAGTACCCCAATCAGAATTAAGATCAACAGATCAACAATCACCAAAATTGTGTGAAACTGCACTTGACAGGATATTGTATTTGTTTGTTTGGTGGGAGATTAGGTTTAAATGAGTCCCATATCAGATGACAACTGCCTGGCCTATGGAATAGTATGTGGTTAACGGTTCCCACGAGAGTATGCACACATGACCTGGTCTCTTGTTCTGATGGGATAGAGACATGGATGTTCTATGGAATTCTTCTTCCAAGATCCCTAGTATGTATGTTTTAAAAAGAGAAATGTGCATTTAGGTTATTACCGGTAATGTCTATAACTCTGAAGCAAATAAGATGTGGTCTACCAAGGTCTTGTATTGTGGCCTTGGTATATGTAAAGATATATGTGATTTTAATTTATATTTTAGATGTCTGTGAGGCAAGAGTTTCTCATATTCTTTTATCTTGAAAGGGATCATTTTTAGGCAACAATCCAATAGTTCATAATAAATGTGAAGATGGTAACATTTTTTGGCCAGGTCATCTAGTGCTGGCTGAAAATGACTGCCTAAAGTTTGGTCACATTTTGTTTCTTGAGGCTTGTCCAATATCAGAGACATCTTGGTTAAGGAATGGAAAGCAACAATATTCTATGAGCTCTATAACATAAGACAATTAGCAGTGTTGTTCACCTATCTATGAACTTTCATTGCTAACTGCTCAGTTAATAAGAAGGGATTTCCCAGATAACCAAAAGGTATGGTGGATGGGTGACCTCCAGCAGCATTACATTTGGCAAAGGACTAAATATAAGAAAAGTTATTCCATTCCAAGAAAAGAAAATATAAAGGACCTGGGTTTGATTTCATCCTGACAAAGAGGTCTTGATAGCTGTTCCAAGCTTGAAGGTTGCTGAGTATATCGCCTAAAGCATAATGGGAAATTGAATATAAAGGCACGGTATCTATGAAAGCCTCTATTTCCAGGACAGTCTAGTATGTTTGTTTTTGGAAGAGGTTTTTGCTATAGGGCACATGTACTCCCCAGAAAAACAGAGAGAGATAGAAAGAGAGAAATCACTTTCCAGGGGGGCTGACCACACCATAACCCCTTCTCCTCCATTCTCCTCTTGAGATCTTGGGCATGCATTCACACCTGCCTGGTGTGAGTTTAAGCCACTTGGTCTGAGACTCGAACCATGGTTGACTACATGGGAGTCCAGCGACATAGCCATTATACCCACTGCTGGTCGCTGGGACAGTCCAGTATGTAGCTGTTAATTTTTTGTTTCAACAGTGTTTAGCATGAGTCTGAGAGAAGCAATATCTTGTATCAGAATCCATAGGGCAAATTATGATTCTCAGTAGTAATCTAGAGATATGAAGAGAAATGAGAAGATTTCCAAAGCCTCTACAGTAAGGATATTTCTGAGGGCAACAATAAGAGTGTCTATTGATTTTAATTTGGAAGTAAAATTTATAAATGGGAAATATATTGTCATTAGAACCCCAAAAGAACCAAAAGACATGGTACTTATTTGTCTTTAATGAGTGCATCATATGAATCTGCTTGGATGACGTTGCCACTAATGTAATGCTGTATCATATGCGCTCCTGGAGAAAAATGGATGTAGTTAAAATCTTGTTTTTAACTATTATGTGTGATATTCAGGGTATTGAGATACTCTGTGGATAGTTTGCAAAAGGTATATCTTCTCCCTTCAGAGGTAAAGGCAAACTTCAATTAAGAGGCTGTTGAAATAGGCACTAAACAAACCAAGTTCACCAACCCCTGCACTCCTCTGAACGCTCAGATTGAACTTCAAAAATTAGGAAGAAAATAACCCATAAGATGACCAGAAGTCACCACAGGGGTACAAACAAAAAAATACTTCTCCCTCAAGGGAGAAGAATAACTCCTTTTTATCCACATACAATACAATGGAACTCTAGGAAATGTTTGATAAAGAATCTAGAATATTCACAGTGACAAAGCTAACAGAGATGCAAGAGAACAGAGACAATGAACTCCATAAGAAAATAACCCATCAGATGACCAGAAGTCACCACAGGGGTACAAACAAAAAAATACTTCTCCCTCAAGGGAGAAGAATAACTCCTTTTTATCCACATACAATACAATGGAACTCTAGGAAATGTTTGATAAAGAATCTAGAATATTCACAGTGACAAAGCTAACAGAGATGCAAGAGAACAGAGACAATGAACTCCAGAAGTTGTAGGAGAAAAGAGCCAAAAGATCTGGAAGAGATAATACCATAAAAAAGATTCAAAGAGTGACCAGCAGTTGGCATAATGGCTATGTCGCTGGACTCCCATGTAGTCGATAGCGGGTCAAGTCGGTGACTTAAACTCACACTGGGCGCATGTGCATGTATGCCCAAGATCCCAAGAGGAGAATGGAGGAGAAGGGATTTGTGACGTGGCTATACCCCGTGGGGATGATTTCTCACTTTTTGTCTCTCTTTGTCTTTCTGGTGAGCACACGTGCCCTATAGCAAAAAAAAAAAAAAAAAAAACTCTCCAAATAGAAAAAAAAAATTAAAATGGAACTGATAGAGATGAAGATTCTAATACAGGAAATCAAAACCTCCCTTGAAAGTATTAAAAACAGGCTAGATTATGCAGATTGAATCCCAGAGGTAAAAAGGACAGAATCACTGAAATAGAAAAATCCACCATGACGATTGATAAAATAGTCAAAAAACATGAGAGTAATATACAAGAAATACTAGATGCCATTAAAAGTTCAAACATCAGGATAATCAATCTTCCTGATGGTTATCAGAACAAAAAGGGCATTGATAATCTATTCTATGAAATCCTGGAAAAAGACTTTTCAAACCTAGATAGACATTCAAAGATCCAGACCCAAGAAATTCAGAAGACCCTAAATAGAATCAACCCAAGAAAATATTCTCCAAGACACATTATAGCCAGATGGACCAAACTACAGACAAAGACAAGATACTAAGGTTGGCAAGAGAGAAACATCCAGTTACCTACAAAGGATATTCCATCAGGCGAACAGTAGACCTTTCATCAGAAACTCTGGGAGCCAGGAAAAAATGGGAAAATATATTTAGTGTTGAGAGAAAAGCAATTTCAATCTTTCATTTAGAAAGAAAAGACTAGAATATTCTCAGATAAAGAAAACCTGAAAGAATTTACCGACATCAGACCAGTTCTCCAAAAAAGTTCTGAAGGCAGTACTATATCAGGAAAACTAAATACAGACAGATAGAAATAAGAGTTCAGAAACTACTAAGAAAATGGCCAACTTAATTATAGGGATAAGTCTTGGAGGTGAATGTTATTTTCCAGGACTTAAATGGAAAGATTAGACCACAACAAAAGATAGATTAAGTATATGAGACTGAACTGGTGAAATAGAATTTTATGACTTCTGACTAAAATATAACTTATTCTCTTATCTACTTTGGTTTCCAGATTTGGATATTTTTGTTTTTTCTTAAGCTGCCAATAGATTCATGTATCTATTATTTATTTTATTTTATTTTATTTTAATGATTATTTATACATTCAATCATTATACATCATTTAGTTTGTAAAGAGATTTTACCCAACATGGGCTATGCCACACAGCAGGCAAGTTGAGAATACTAAACATGACATCACCAACAGGCAACAAACCATACCTATGTTCCACAAATGTCTTACTTCTCTTTTATTTCCAAATTTTCCTTCCTGCACTCTTCCCCTCTCCCACTCTCCTCCCACTTTGTCCCCAGTGTCCATTAAAATTTTCAGTGCTTTATGTCCTCCAGTCTTTAAATCTCTGCCATAAAGTGTAGACATTTGGGATACGTTAAGTGGAGACATACAAGTCTGTTTCATAACCTTACTTCCTTCACTCTTCAATAAATTCTACATATTTACCCACTTTCTATCAAATGCCAGAGTCTTGTATTTTATGACTGAATACTATTTCATGCAGTATATATGTCACAATTTTTCAATCCATTCATCTGTTTGTGGACATTTGGATTGGCAATTGTGAATAATGCCACAATAAATATAGTTATGTAAGCACTTTTCCGACTGAGTGTTCTCCTGTCCTTTGTGTAGATACCCAGAAGTGGGATTGCTGGATCAAATGGTAGATCTATTTGTAGATCTTTGATGAACTTCCATATTGCTTTTCACAGTGGATGGATCAATTTACATTCCCATCAAGAGTGTGGGAGAGTTCCCCTTACACCACAACCCCCAAAACACTTATCACCTTTTGTATTTTTTATCTTTATCATTCTAACAGGCATTAGGTCGTATCTCAATGTAGTTTAAATCTGCATCTCCCTCATGATGAGAGATGCTGAGGATTTTCTCATATGTCTTCCTAGAGAAATATTTGCTTGCTTCATTTTCCCATCTTTTAATTGGGTTAATCATTTTGGGGGGGCAAGCTTCTGGAGTTTCCTGTGTATTCTGGTTATCAGTCCCTTATGTGAAGCATAGTTAACAAAAATTGTCTCCCTTTACAAGGGTTGTTGGTTCTCACTAATCACTGTGTCCTTTGCTGTGCAGAAACTTCTTAATATGATGTAATCCCACCTGTGTATTTTGGGGATTATTGCCTGTGTTTTGGGCATCTTGCTTAAGAAGTTTTTGCTTACCTCAATGTTTCCCAGAGTTTCCCCAGTGTTTTTCACTGGTAATTTTATAGTTTATGGTCTTAGGTTTAGAAATTTGATCCACTTTGAATTGATTTTTGTTAATGGTGACAGACTCTTATTAAAATTGGCATAGAAGGATCATCTCTAAGCATAATAAAAGCTATCTATAAATAAAACCTATAGTTAATATTATATCAAAAAGCTAAAAGCTTTTCCACTAAAAACTGGTACAAGACAAGGCTGCTCACTCTCTCCACTCCTGCTCAATATAGTACTGAAAGTTCGAGCTAATGTCCAAACAAGAGAATGAAATAAAAGGAATTCGAAAAGGTAAAGAAGAGTTGAAATTATCTCTGTTTGCAGCTGACCTGATTGTATACATTGAAGACTCAATGATATCCACAAAAAACTTCTTGAAGTAATAAATGTATACACTAAATTGACAGGATACAAAATTAACTTACAAAAATCTATAGCATTTCTATATAAAAACAACATGCAGACAGAGGTAGAACTGAAGAAAGCAATCCCATTTATCATAGCCACAAAAAGCATAAGATACCTAGGAATAAAACTAATCAAGGATGTACCTACTGTTTGAACAGAATCCTAACCAGTGTATTTATTTAAGTCTTAAGCAAAGTACTCTTAACATTTTTTTGATTTTGACTTATTAAAGCTAAAGCTGCTTTTTTTCCATTAAAAATATATTTAAAATACCTATTTAATGACCACAGTGAGCTATATAGCCTCAGCCAAGTGCTCCTTTGTAGTATATTCATTCTACTCACAGAGTTTCATGCGTAAAGTCAGAATTGTGTCCACCGAGATATATATATCAGCTGAACTTGCTATTGAAAGTAGTTAGTTTAATTGAGATCTTCTGTGAATCAATAAAATGTAGGAAAGAAAAAAGTAATGAAAAGCAACTGTAGATAACAGAGACAGAATGGGAGGAGTGTGGGAAATAGCTGAGGGTGAGAAATAGGGGTAAATATGTATATTTAAGAAATAAGAAAAAAAATTATTTGTGGATGATAACATACATGAATAAGCTACTACACAGAGTATTCTGGATGGGAAATCACATTTTATATGCTGTAGTGATGTTCAGTGAATGAATGTAAAATAAATAAATTTAAAATAAAAATAATAACTTTTATATAGAAATTAAACTACATAATAGCATAAAAGTAGAGAGAGTAATTGTAAAGTTCAGGAGAAAATGATTAATACACACAATAATGTAAATAACAAGAAAAATTTTTTATGGAACATT
>NW_006159464.1:114901-119147 GCF_000334495.1 Tupaia belangeri chinensis | reverse complement strand
CCTCTCTCTCTTTCTCTCTCTCTCTCTCTCTCTCTCTCTCCCATTCTGTTCCTTTCTAATTAAATGAACATAAATAAATAAAATAAATCTTTAAAAAATATTGAATGTGCATGACATAATGCTATGTCAAATGTTGATGATGAATGTGCTTATATACTTTATTTATTGTACATTATATATATATATATATATATGCTTTAAAATATCATACTGTACCCCACAAAACTGTATGGTAATTATAGGTAAACCAGAAAATATAATTTAGGAATAAGGGAAGAACCGTTATCTCCCAATTTTTCTGAGAGTGTACAATCCTAACTTCTATAAACACCAATGACCTAATCACATTAATCAAACTTCTCATTAACATTGTTCAGTGTTTTTCTACTAGCTTACACTGGTAATTAAAAACTCTCCTGCCTTTTGTTTCAGAAAAGTTAAGTTCAATCTCTCTTCTTTATTGCAGTAGTCTTGAATAAAGTCTTCAAAAACTGTTTAGAAAAATAAATCAATAAAAGAATTCTTGTCATAGGCAAAAACAAGGATGGACCTGTAAGAAATTATAATAAGCAAAATGAACCAGACACAGAGGACTAATATTGCATGATTACACTTATATAAAGTATCTAAAATATTCAAATTTATAGAAACAGTAGAATGATGGCTGTTGGGACTTAGGGGAGAGTAATATAAGAAGTTTCTGTTTAATGGGTACAAAGTTTTGGTTATACAAAATGAAACATCTCTAGAAATTTGCAGTGCAATATAGTATCTATATAGTTAACAATATTTTATTATGCACTTCCAACTTCATTAAGAGGTTACATCTTTTGTTAAAGATTCTTAGCACAGTAAAAATAATAATAAAAATAAAAGTGAAGGCATAAAAGTCTACAAATATTGTTGATTGTATTGTTTCAATTCTGTCGTATTTTTAATTTATTCATTTTCAGGTTATTTTGCTAGGTCATTTTTTTCTTTATTTTTATTTTTTTCATTTCATTTTCTTTTATACATTCAATCACATTATTATTTGTCTTACAAAATGGATATTTCAACAGGTGAACATTTCTCCCTAGTACAGTTGATAAAACTACAAAATATCTTCAACAGATAATACCACGTTTCTTTGTGCCATTAATGTTTTGCCTCCCTATTTTTATTCTAAATGTCCTTCCTCAGACCCTCCTCTTTCACTCGCACTATATCTGGTATTTGCATCTATATATTATGTTTCTACATCCTTTAGTCAATTAATTTCAGTCATAGAATGTGGGCACTGGGTATATATTAAGTGGGAACATACAATGTACAGAATGTTTATACCTATTATGTCTTCCAATGAATTGACCCTTTTATCATTATACAATGATTTTTAAATCTATTAGCAAATTCTGTCAAAATGTCTAAATTGTTTCTATATCATTGTAGTCCTCCAGTATTATTTTGGTTACTGTTTGATAAATCACTATTATTTTTTTGTTTGAATTTAAACCAAGTCTCTTATAGACAACATATAGCATGTGTTTTTATATAAGTTTTTCTCAAATGTACGCCTTTTTGTAGTTTGTATTCTACATAGAACTTACTATAATTAGTAATAAGGTAATTATTTGCATATGTAATTTTGTTATTCTTTCCTATTTGCCAAGAATTTACTTTTCTATGTTTATTCAGTCACTGCTACTTTATTGTGTTTGTTTTTGTGTTCTATTTTATTTTTTTCCATTTATTTACTATATTTGTAACTAATTTAATTATTTTATTGGGACCATTAGAAACAACAGGTCAAATTGGGACCATTATTAACAACTTATGATAAATTGTCAAATTATATTGTATTTATCATGTACAATATAATGTGATATTTAAAATATTTATTAATTTATTTATTTCATGAGAAAGGAAAGTAAGATAAAGAGATACCCAGATTGACCTTATAATGCTATGACCCACCCCTATAGACTTGCAACCAGCTAGGATCATATGCACATCCGATATGTATAGGCTGGGAATTAAATTTAGGGACTTTGTATATGGCTTCATGATTGCAAAGCAGTGTCCTACCTCCTGCACCAACATGGCTTGGCCTTAAAACATGATGTTTTGAAATTATATACACATACAAACACACACACACACATACACAGACACACACATATATGGTTAACCTATCTAATTAAGAAATTTATTATTTTGCATATCACTTTATTTTTTGAGATTTATACTTATTAGTTATTATTATTTATACATTCATCCACTATACATCATTTAGACTATAAAGAGACTTTACCCAACATGATATATATCTCAGACCAGCCCAGTTGAGAACACTATGCACATCATTATCAACAGATAATACACCATATCTATGTCCCACAAATGTCTTACCTCTCTATTTTTCCCCAAATTACTTTTTCAACATTTACATATCACTTTCATGGTGAAAACACTTTTCCATTTTCCTAGAAATGTTCTATAAATGAAAATAAAAGGCTACTAGATTGTTTTACTAGTTTATGTAGTGGAATACCAACAGACAATAGAAAAAAATGAGAGAATAAGAATGATATTATAAACATGGTTGATCAAAGTTATTCAATACTTGTCTCCTCCAGAAAAAAAATATCAAAATTGCAAATAAATACACTGTAAGTAGACTGTTTATGGAAGAAACCAGAAATTCAGTAAGACAATGATAGAAATTCATATCTGGGACATAGGGCTATGATTCTTTCCCTGGTACTACAAACTTATGTTAAAAATTAGAACAAAAGTGCATTCTTCATCAGATACCTAAAAATTAACAGAGATAAGAGAAATAAAAGAAAACAAAGAATCATGTCTCTCTTAAAGGAACATAACAACCCCTCACCAAAAGTGGATAAAACACAGAAAATCATAAAAATTACATTAAAAATGAATTCAGAATATTTACCATAATAAACTCAATGAAATGAAAGAAAGAATAGATAACCAATTCTAAGAGATGAGAAAATTTTGCCACAACTTGAAGGAGGAATTCCATAGAGAGATAGAATCAAATAGAACTACTGATAATTAAAAAATACAATACAGATAATTAAAACGCCCCTCAAAAGATGTAACAGCAGATTAGGTCATACAGAAGAAAAGATATCTGGCCTTGAAAAAAAAATAACTGATTTAGCCACCCAAAAAGAAAGGAAAAGAAACCATTAAAATGAAGACAATATACAGAAAATTCTAGACCCAATTAAGCAGTTGAATGGCCACATAATGGATATGCCATAAGATGAAGAGTTTGGAAAAAGTAGAGAAAATATATTTCATGAAATATTAAAAGCAAACTTTTTAAATCTAGAGAGTCATCCTGATCCAAGAAATAAAAAGAACATTAAATAGATTCCACAAAAGAAGATCCTCTTCCAAGTACATCATAGTGAAATTAGTAAAAATCAAAGATAAAAGCTATGTTCTGAAAATCCCAAGAGAGAAATGCAAAGTTACTACAAAGGTTATTCCATTTTACTAACACTGGACTTTTTTTTTCTTAAATTTATTTTTTATTTATTATCATCATAATCTTGTTTATATTACATTGAATTGCATATAACTTTACAGTGTATTACATTGCTTTTTCAAAAGGGAATGCCATGCATGTCAGTCAATACAGAGACATTAAAATCCCCACTTCATCATTCAATATCTATTCATTGTTTTTCCCAATCATTATTATTATTATTCCAATTATTTTTTAAAGCAGTCGATCACTATTTCTCATTTTGCTTGTAAAAAGACTTTACCCATCATGAAATACTTCTTAGACCAATCCAGTTGAGAATTCTGTATGTTTTGCTTTTTTCCCCCCATCCTTGATTCCCTATCTCTTACCCTCTGCCATCTCCCACTTTCTTCCCACACTGTCTCTGGTATCTATGTTTGCTTTCTATACCGTTCCCCCCCCCACATTTTATCGAATCACCAAAGACTCTAATCAATCCAAATACCCTCATAGCAAACACAGGTGACACAGACATTTCCGTGAGCACAAGTCTAACTTTATGCATCCTATAAAGTAGCACCTAGCTGGGGCTACATATCCTACTGCAGTCATTGAATAGATATATATTTTTTTTTTCCTGAAACTTTTTTTTTTGTAACTCAATTTACATTCCTTCCCTAAGCATCATCACAGCACACAAAATGCAATCTCCCATCCAGTACACACTGCATAGTGACTCAATCATGCACATTCAAAAAAAAA
>NW_006159464.1:92523-113866 GCF_000334495.1 Tupaia belangeri chinensis | reverse complement strand
CTTTTAGATCTTGCAGGAATTTCCTCATCTCTTGGAACTCGTCAACTTCTTTCTCCTTTCTCTTTAGCAGTTCATTATCTCTCATCTCTTCCATCTCTGTTAGCTTAGACATTATGAATGATCTGAATTCCTTATCAGACATTTCCATGATTTTTACTGAACTGCTTGTGGATGAAGAAGAGTTACTCTTTTCCCTTGGAGGAGAGGTATTTTCTCGTTTTCCCATATTTCTCGTGATCCAGCGGTGATTTCTTGTCATCTGATGGATGTTGTGTTACTTTCAAATTCTTGAAGTTCAGCCTTAATGTTCAGGAGCAGGCAGGCAGAGGTGATCTAGAATCTCTTTGCCATTCTATTGTGATTGCGCTAGCTTGTTTGTTGGAGGCTGAATTATTAGTAGAAAATCTTCATTCCCTTAAATATCTAGTTCACTGTAGCCATGTGGAACCTTCTCCTGAAGACCCGTGGCTTCTTCTGCCAACACTGGACTTCTTAAATAAAACAATGGAAGCAAGAAAAAAATGAAAAGACACATTTAAAATTCTGGGAAAAAAATCAGTTGAGAATATTTTAGCTGGCAAGATTATTATTCTTCAAATGGGAAGGAGATATAAAAAATCATTCCCAGGTAAACAAAAGATAAAAAAATTTACAAACACTAGGATAAGCTCTTCAGGAAATACTTAAGAGAATACTACATAAGTGAAAGTAAAAGGAAGAAAAATGAAAATAAGAGATCACAAAACAACTAAAAAATTCCTAACAAAATGACAAAAATAAATCTGCAAGCATTGACAATAACATTTTTAATAGATTTATTTTCTCGATTAATAGACATAGATTAACTAAACAGATAGAAAACCAAGAACAGCCTCTATGTTACCTACATATCTCATTGATAAAGACACACATAGACTGATACTGAAGGGGTAGAAAAAAATCATTTTATGAAGACAGAAACCAAAAAACGCCTGGAATTGTGACATATATCAGACAAAATGGACTTCAAGATAAAAATGGTAAAAAGAGACAAGGACTCTATATAGTACTAAAATAATTAATTCATCAAGAAGACATAATAGATAAATTATAAACATTTATACACACAATATCAGGGCACCCAAATACATAAAAGAAAAAAACTAATAGATCTAAAGGGAAATATAGACAACAACACACAAATTGTTTGGGATTTAAACACCACACTGTCTCCACTTTACAAGTCATGTAGAAAAAAAAAAAGAAACAAACAAACAAGCAGACACAGAGTTAACTGACACTATAAACCAGATGGACCTAACAGATATTTATAGACCATTTCACCCAACAATTAAAAATTACAATTTTTTTTCTCATCCCACATGAAACATTTTTGTAGATTTATCACACAAAGAGCACAAAACAAGACTCTAAAATTTTAAAAGTATATAAACTATATCCAGCACCTTCTACAACAACAGTGGAAATAAATTTGAAATAAGCAACATAAAGAGTCCTTGAAAATATACAAAAAATTATGAAAACTGAACAGCTTACTCTTGAATGACTTCAATGACTGAAGAAATTAAGGTTGAAATAAAAAGATTTATCAAAAGAAATGATAACAAACAACATGACTCCTCATAGGCTGTGGGACGTAGTGAAAGCAATTATAGAGGGAAGTGTATAGGTATTAGTGCCCACAAGAAAAAAAAAATAGAAAGTTGGCAAATAACTTACCTAATGACACATCTCAAAGCTACAACATCAGAAAATATAGAAATATGTCAGAAGAAAAATAATAAAGATTAGATCTAAAATAAACAAAATAGGAAATAGAGAACTATACAAAAATCAATTGAACAAAAAGCTTATTTTTGAAAGGATTAAAAAAAGGTAAGCCACTAGCTAGACTAATCAAGAAAAACAGAGATATGAACCAGATAAGTAACACCAGTAATGAAGTAAGTAATATTACAATGGGTATAACAGAAATACCAAAAAATTATGAGAGAATACTATAAATGACTATACAGCAACAAGCTAGAAAACCTAGAAAAGATGGATGAATTTGTAGATCTAGTTACCTATGTTTAATTGGGAAGAAATAAAAAAACCTGAATAGACCAATAACAATCAATGAGTTTCGATCAGTAATAGTCTTCATAAAAGGAAAAGTCCAGACCCTGATGGCTTTATTTCTGAATTCTACAAAAGTTTTATAGAAGAGTTAGCCCCAATTCTCCCAAAGAATTTATAAAGATCAAAAAGGAAGGAACCTTTCCCAATTAATTCTATGAGGCCTCCATCACTTTCATATCAAAAGAAGATGAAGACATAACAAAATAGAAAACTACAGTCCAAAAACCCTGATAAATACAAACGTAAAAATCCTCAGCAAGATACTAATAAATCAAATCCAACAGCACATGGAAATACTATACACCGTGACCAGATGCTTTTATCTCAGGGAGCCAAGGAAGATCAAACACTTGCAAAAGATTAATGAAATACAGAAGGAAAAAGTACAAGTAATATGATCATATGAATTGATTCAGAAAAGTAATTGATTAAATACGTTATCCCTTTATGATTAAGACTCAACAAAATAGGTACAAGAAAAGATATTCCTCAACACAATAAGAGCCAGTTATGACAAATTCATTGCCAACATATTACTGAATGGGGAAAAGTTAACATTTTTTTTCACTGAAAACTGGAACAGAAATGGCTTCTCACTCTACTTCTTGTCAATATAGTGCAGGAAGTCTTAGACATTAAAATCAGACAAGAGAGTAAACTAAAAGTTATTAATTTTTTTTAAAAAAGAAGTTAAATTCTCCCTATTCACAGACAACATGATTATATACATAGAAATTCAAAAGGAGACCAGCAGTTGGCATAATGGCTATGTCACTGGACTCCCATGTAGTCAACTGCAGTTTGAGTCCTGGACCCAGTGGCTCAAACTCACACCAGGCACGTGTGTGTACATGCCCAAGATCCTGAGAGGAGAATGGAATAGAAGGGATTGCAGTGAGGCCATCCCACAGGGGGATGATTTCTTGCTTTATGCTTCTCTGTCTCTCTCTGTCTTTCTGGTGAGCTCATGCGTCCTATAGCAAAAACCTCGCCGAAAAGAAAGAAGAAATTCAAAAGAATCCACAGACATGCACATAAACACACAAACTCCTATTAGTGATTAATGCATTTAGTAAAGTGGCAAAATATAAAATCAATATACAAATATCTATAGCATTTTTAAACATAATCAATAAACAGACTGAGGAAGAATTAAAGAAAGCAACCTCATTTACAATACCTACACACACACACACACACACAAATACCTTGGAATACACCTAGTCAAAGAGGTGGAAAATCTCTACAATGAGAACTATGAAAAACTGAGAAAAAAAATTTAAGTATGATACAAAAAGTGGAAACATATCCTGTGTTCTTGAATTGGAAGAGTAAATAAAATCAAAATGTCAATTCTACTAAAATCAATTTACCAATCCAATACAATTCTGTTCAAATTACCAGTGACTTTCATTACAAAAGTAGAAAAAAAGTATAACGTGTATTTGAAATCATGAAAGGCCCTGCATCCCCAAAGTTGTGATAATCAAGACAGCTTGATACTGGCAAAAAAAAAAAAAAAAGACATGTAGACCAATGGAACAGAAAGACACAGAGTCCAATGAAACACCATAGAGAATCCAGAAATAAATCCCAAAACATAGAGGAAACTGATCACTGATCTCTGACAAACGATACAAGACAGTGTAGTGGAGTAGAGAGTTCTTTAGCAAATTGTGCTTAAACAATTGGATATACACCTGCACGAAAATAAAACTGGACCCTTATATCTATTAACAAAAATCATGTCAAAATTGGTCATATATTTAAAGGTAGGGCCTCGGATTATAAAACTGCTAGTGGAAAGCACAAGGGGGCATCTTTATAATATTGGCATAGGCAAACATTTATTATTTTTCATTTTATATACATTCTATTATGTTACTTAACTTACAAAGTGAATATTTCAACCTGTGAACATTTCTCCCTAGTCCAGGTGATAAAACTAGAAAATTATCTTCAACAGAATACCTGAGTTCTCTGTCTCATTAATGCTTTGCCTCTTTATTTTTGTTCTAAATGTCCTTTTTCAGAATCTATTCTTTCACACACACTATATCTGGTATTCACATCCATTTACTGTGTTTCTGTATCCTTTAGTCAATCAGTTTCAATCATAAAGTGCAGACTCTCGGTATACATTAAGTGGGGACATACAATGCCTCTCCTTCATAGACTGGCTTGCTTCACTCAGCAGTAAATCTTCCATATTCTTCCACTTTCTGTCAAAAGCCAAGGTTTTTTTTTTATGATTAAATAGTATTCCATAGAGTAAATGTGCCATAGTTTTTCAGTCCATCCATCTGTTCATGGGCATTTGGGTTGGTGTACGTCTTAGCAATTGTAAATAGTATCTCAATAAACATTGATGTGCAAGCACTTTTCTGATAAAAATTCTTCTGTCCTTTAGGTAGATACCAAGGAGTGGGATTGCAGGATGATATGATAGCTCTATTTGTAGATTTTGAAAAAAATCTCCAAATTGTTGTCCACAGTTGCTGGACCAATTTACAGTCCCACAAGCAGTGTAAGAGAGTTCCCCTTTCACCACAGCCCTGCGGACACTTATCATTTTTTGTTTCTTTAATCTTAGTTATTCTCACTGAGGTTAGGTGGCATCTCACTGTTTTGATTTGCATTTCCCTTACAATGAGGGATGTTGAGCTTTTGTTCATATGCCTTTTGGCTATTTGAATGTTATCCTTAGAGAGTGTTTTTTTCAACTCATTCTCCCATCTTTTAATAGGGTTGGTCATCTTTTTTGGAATAGCTGCTTGAGTTCCTTGTGTATTCTGGTTATCAGTCTCTTATCTGACCAACAGCTTACAAAAATATTTTCCCATTATGAGGGCTGTTGATTCACACTAATTACTGTGTCTTTTGCCATGCAAAAACTTCTTAGTCTGATGTAATCCCACTTGTCTATTTTGGGGATTATTGACTGTTCTTTGAGGGTTTAATTTAAGAAGTCTTTCCCTACGTGGGAGTCCAGTGACATAGCCATTACACTAACTGCTGGTTCCCTAGGATTGATTATCTTTTTTAAGAACAGCTGCTTGAGTTCCTTTTGTCTTCTGGTTATTAACCCCTTATCTGATGCATAGTTTACAAAAATATTTTCCTATTCTGAGGGCTGTCGATTCACACTGATTACTGTATCTTTTGCCATGCAGAAACTTCTTAGTCTGATGTAATTCCACTTACCTATTTTGGGGATTATCAGATGTGCTTTGGGGGTCTTATTTAAGTAGTATTTGCCTACTCCAATGTCTCCCAGAGTTTCCCCAGCGTTTTCCAGGAGCAGTTTTATAGTTTGAAGTCTTAAATTTAGATCTTTGATCCACCTTGAGTTGATATTTGTTAAAGGTGAGAAGTAGGCGTTCAGACTCATCTTTCTGCAGGTGGAAATCAAGCTTTAACAGCACAATTTGCTGAAGAGGTTTTCCTTTTCCCATGGAATTGACTGGTACTCCTTGTCAAAAATCAGTTTACTGCATGTTTGGGAATTTACTCCTGGGGACTCTCCTCTGTTCCATTGGTCCACCTGTCTGTTTCTGTGCCAGTACCATGTTGTTTTGATTACCACAGCTTTGTGGCATATTTTTGGGTCAGGGAGTGAGATGCTGTCCACTCCACTCTTCTTGTGCAGAATTACTTTAACAATATGGGATCTTTTATGATTCCACACAAATTTTAAGATTGTCTTTTCTAGATCAGTGAAGAATATGTCTGGTACTTTGTTTGGTATTGCATTAAATATATACATCAATTTGGGTAGAATTACCATTTTGATTATATTAATTCTTCCAATCAAGGAACATGGGATATCCTTCCACTTCTTTGTGTCATTTTCAATTTCTGTTTTTAGTTTCTCATAATTTTTCTTGTAGAGGTTTTTAACTTCTGTGGTTAAACTTATTCCTAAGTATCTTATACTTCTTGTGGCTATGGTAAATGGAATAACTTTTTTCCATTCTACCTTGGTGTGCCTCTTGTTCATATATAGAAATGCTACAGATTTCTGTATGCTGATTTTGTATCCTGCAACTTTACTGTATTCATGTATTACTTCCAGGAATTTTTTCATAAAAAACATTGAGTATTCTTTTTTTTTTTTTTGAGAGGTGTTTGCTATAGAGCGTGTGCACTCACCAGACAGGGAGAGACATAGAGACAGAAAATGAGAAATCACCCCCCAGGGGGGATGGTAACACCTCTATCCCTTCTCCTCCATTCTCCTCTCGGGATCTTGGGCACGCACACACATGCGCCCAGCGTGAGTTTTAAGCCACCGGGTCCGGGACGCGAACTGCGGTCGACTATATGGGAGTCCAGCAACGTAGCCATTATGCTAACTGCTGGTTCCCATCCATTGAGTATTCTATGTATAAAATCATGCCATCTGCAAACAGAGAGAGTTTCACCTCTTCTTTTACTTTTTCAATATCTTTTATTTTTCCTCTTTTCTGATTGAGTTGGTGAGAACTTCCTGTACTATATTGAAAAGGACTGAGAGGAGTGGGCATCCTTGCCTTGTACCCGTATTTAGTAGAAAAGCTTTCAGCTTTTATTCATGAAGGATGATCTTTGCTATGTGTGTTTCATAGATAGTCTTTACTGTGTTGAGAAATTACCTTTCTGCCGATATTGCTCTCTTTTTTTTTTCTGTAGTAATTTTTTTTAAATTTTTTTATTTCATTTTCTTTTAGACATTCAATCACATTATTATTTGGCTTACAAAATGTATATTTCAACACTTAAAAATGAATATTTCAACAGGTGAATATTTCTCCCTAGTATAGCTGATAAAACTACAAAATATCTTCAACAGATAATACCACATTTCTTTGTGATATTAATGCTTTGTCTCCCTATTTTTCTTCTAAATGTCCTTCCTCAGACTCTCCTCTTTCACACACAATATATCTGGTATTTACAACTATATACTGTGTTTCTATATCCTTTAGTCAATTAGTTTCAGTCACAGAGTGTGGACATTCAGTATATATGAAGTAGGGACATACAATGCCTCTCCTTCATAACCTGGCTTGCTTCACTCAGCAGTAAATTTTCCATATTCATCCACTTCCTTTCAAAAGCCAGGTTCTGTTGTTTCTTAAATCTGAATATTACATTGCTCTCTTGATCATGAAGGGATGTTGTATCTTATCAAATGCTTTTATTGCATCAATTGATATGATCATATGGTTTTTATCTGTCTTCCTGTTAATATGGTGTATTACAGTTATAGTTTTGCATATGTTGAACCAACATTTCACTCCTGGAATAAAGCCTACCTGGTCATAATGTATAATCTATTTCCAAAGAGGCTGGATATGATTTGGTAGAATCTTGTTGCAAAATTTCTAATTTTGCTCCTCTTATTAATTTCTAATTTGTACCACGCTAACGCAATATAAATGTTTGCTTCTATATTCATTAGAGATATTGGTCTATAGTTTCCCTTCCTTTTCTTGTCCTTATCTGTTTTAAGAATAAAGGCAATAGAGGCTTCATAGAATGAATTAGGGAGAGATTCACCCTTTGGAATCTTTACAAATAACTTGAGAAGAATGGGAGCTAACTCTTCTCTGAAAGTTTTGTAGACGTCAGAGGTAAAGCCATCAGGACCAGTGATTTCCTTTGTTGGGAAGTTATTTATCACTGATTCAATTTCCTGGCTTGTTATGTGCCTATTCAGACTTTCTATATCTTCCTGGCTAACACTTTTTTTTTTTTGAGAGATTTTTGCTATAGGGCACATATGCTTGCAAGAGAGACAGAGAAAGACAGAGAGACAGAAAGCAAGAATTACCCCCCTCCCAGGGGAGATAGCCATGTCACAATCCCTTCTCCTCCATTCTCCTCTCGGGATCTTGGGCACGCATGCACATGCGTCCAGCATGCCTTTAAGCCACTGGGTCTGGGACTCAAACCATGGTTGAATATATGGGAGCCCAGAGACATAGTCATTACTCTAACTGCTTGAACCCCTGGCTCAATCTTGATAGATAATATGTGTCCAGGAATTTGTTCATCTCATCCAGATTGTTTTGTTTCTTGGCACATAGTTGTTCATAGTATCCTCTAATGATATTTTGTATTTCTACTATGTCTGTTGTTATATTGCCTGCTTCATTGCACATTTTATTTCCCTAATGCCTTTCTCTCTTCTTCTTAATAACTCTCGTTAGTGGAGTATCTATTTTATCTTTTTGAAGAACCAGCTTTTACTTTCATTTATTTTCTATGTAGTTCATTTATTTTTTATTTCATTTATTTCTGTTCATATCTTTATTATTTCCTTTTTTCTGGAGTTTTTTTATTTTTTTTTCCTGTTGCTTTTCCAATTCTCTAAGGTGCAATGTTAGGTGACCCATTTTCCTTCTTTCCATTTTCTTCTTATGTACACTTATTGCTATGAGCTTCCCTTTTATGACTGCTTTAACAGTGTCTCAAAGATCATGCAAAGTTGTATCCTCATTGTCATTGACTTTCATGAATCTTTTGATTTCAGTCTTTATTTCCTCAGTAGTTGTGTGTTCATTCAGATGTAGGTTATTTATTTTCCATATATTTGTGTATTTTTGAGGATTTCTCTTCAAATTAAACACTAGTTTAATTCTATAATTGTTGCAGATTACGCTGGATATAGTTTCGATGTCTTTGAATCTGTAGAGCCCAGCCCTGTGCCCTATGATGTGATCAATCTTTGAAAAGGTTCTATGTGGGGGATAAGAAAAAAGTTTTTCTCATGGTTTTTGGATGGAAAGTTCTATAGATGTCTGCTAAGTCCATTTCGTTTATGGTATCATTTAGATCCTTTATCTCTTTACCTGTTTTTTTTTTTTTTTTTTTTTTTTTGTTTTTTTTTGTCTAGATGATTTGTCCAGAGGGGATAGTGCAGTGTTTAGATTTCCAACAATTAATATGTTGCAGTCTATCTCCCCTTTAGATCCAACAGTCTTTCCTTCACATATTTGGGTGTTCCTGTGTTAGATGCATAGATATTTATAAGTGTTATATCTTCCTGATTTATTAGCCTTTTACTACTATATAGTGCCCTTCTTTGTCTCTTCGAATAGTTTTTGTTTTATAGCCTATTTTGTCAGAAATTAGTATTGTGACTCCAGCTCTTTTCAGGTTCCCATTTGTATGAAAAACCTTTTTCCAACCCTTCACTTTAAGTCTATGTATGTTTTTATTCATGAAGTGGGTTTCCTGTAGGCAACAGTTTAGGGTTTCTGGGATTTTTTACCCATTCAGTCAGTCTGTGTCTCTTGATACGAGAATTTAATCCATTCACATTCAATGTTATTACTGATGTTACTGTAGGTGTTCTGACGTTAAAGTTGGACATTGTCTTGGTTGCCTCTTACTCCATTGTTTCTGGCTGTTCATTCTTTAGTTTTCCTGGAACAGTACTTCAGAATTTCTTGAAGAGTTGGTCTGGGGTTGGCAAATTCTTTCAGGTTTTGTTTGCCTGAGAAGGTTTCTGTCTTTTTTTTTTCCCCCCATATAAAGGATAATCTTGAAGGGTATAATAGTCTTGGTTCAAATTGTTTCTCTCTTAAAACTTTCAATATGTCTTCCTATTCTCTTTTGAGTTGTTTCCGTTGAGAAGTCTGGTGTTAGCCTGATGGGATGAATTTTGTAAGTCACTTGTCATTTCTCTCTTGCCAGTTTTAATATCTTGTCTTTATCTGTGGTCTTGGCCTGTCTGGAGAAGATCTTCTTGGGTTGATTCTATTTGTGATTCTTTCCATTTCTTAGGTCTGGATGTTTGAGTGACTATTTCTTAAATAAGATCCATACAGCACAGACAAAGACCACAGAAATAGACAAGTGGGATTACATTAAACTAAAAAAGCTTCTGCAAATCAGATAAAACAATAACTAGTATAAATAGACAACCCTAAGAATGAGAGAAAATATTTTCAAACTATACTTCCGGTATGGTATTGAAAACCAGAATACACATTCATGGGTTGTCTAGCTAAAGAGTTGTTACTTTGTTTATTTTTTGCTAAAAACAACTCTTGGTATTTTGAACTTTCTATTATCTTTCTGGCTTTATTTTATTTGTTTCTACTCTAACTTTAATTTCATTTTTTTCTCTAAATTTTTAGTTTGTTCTTCTTCCTCCATCTCTTGAGATATTAAATATTTTTTAATTTTTTGTTTGTTTGCTTCAGAATCTTTCTTTTTTTGACCAGAGGGAGTCAGAGAAACAGATAGACAGAAAGTAATAAAGCAAACCACCAGATCTGGAACTTTAACTGTGGTTTGCTAAGTGGGAGTCCAACAACTTAATAACCAATCACCTTATGGCCCCAAGTTCTTTCTTTTTAAATTTGTTTAATTATTTTAATCTTCAGTTTTTTTATATTACATTTGATCACATATATCTTTGCAGTGTATTACATTTCTTTTTCCAGCATGATTACCATGCATACTAGTCAAGACAAAGATATTACTATCCACATCATAATCATCAAATAGCTTTTCATTATTTTTGGGTCATTATTATTATTATTTCTTCTCATTTTTTTAAAACATTCGATCACTATATATAATTTGGCTTGTAAAGATAATTTACCTAACATGAAATACTTCTCAGACCAGTACAGTTTAGAATACTATGCATGTTTTATCATGAACAGATAATAAACCATTTCTGTGTCCCACTAATGTCATGGCTCTCTATATATTCTCTTGCTATCCTTCTCTGTACTATCCCATTATTTCCCCATTCCATACTGTCTTCAGCATTTATAACTATTTTCACCACTATTATGCCCTCTAATACTTTGATCTCTATCATAAAGTGAGAATAGTTGGTATGTATTAAGTGAATACATATAACATCTTTGAATCTTTCCTTTTTTTAAATGTTGGCATTATCACTGTAAAGTTGCCTACTAGAACTGTTTCTTGTTGATTCCATAAATTTGTTATGCTGTGTTTTCATTTTTTTTTATCTAGTTATACTTTTGCTTCTTTTTTTAATTTCTTCTTTGGTTCATTTGTTACTCATGAGTGTGTGGTTTAAAGTCCAAATACTTGAAAATTTTCTAATTTTGCTCCTCTTATTGATTTCTAGTTTGTATCACTCTAACACAATGAAAAATTGTTATGTTATTTTTTCCACATTATTAAATAATTTAAGACTTTTCTATAGGCCTAACATATATTGTATGCTGCACAATTTTCTGTTTCTCTTTATAAAAGGGTTTTATTGATGTAGAACAGAATCTTTGCAGGCATCATCTCTGCCTCTATTGCCCTTTTACACTTTTGACTACATTTTATTTTCTATGACATGTTTTCTAATTTTTTCTCCTCTTTTTGTTCCAATACTTTCCTCCTATTTCTATTTCCTACTTTATTTTCTTTTATCTTTCTTTCTTGTTTTACTGCTCAACCTAATTCACTGCCTAGAGAAGTCTAGGTGCATAGTAGCTAAGCATCTGAATATTGTGGGATTTAGAGAATTCATTGCCCCTCACTGTGCTGGTTGTAGAAAGAGTGAAACTCCCATTTATATATCTGATTTAAAAACTCCATCTGTGATTATCACACTGGAGGACACAATAGAAGGGAGAAAATAGCACTGAATTATTTCATGGCAAATGAAAACATCTGTGCTCACTGTAAAAGGCTGCTTCTCCAACAAATTAGCCCAAAGTGAATACATTACCAAATGACTAAAAATGATAGAAGAACCTCAAGGATGAGAGAATTAAGAAATACATTTACAGTAAGAGAACACTGGAACTTGTCTCCCAATAGTGAAAAGTTAGAGGATATTTCTGAAAAGTCAGAAAATAATTTAGAATATTTATGGCAACTAAACTCTATGAGATGCAGAAGAAAAGAGACATTGAGCTCTAAGAGATGAGGAAGTCCTTCCACAATATGAAAGAAGAATTGGGCATCATAAAAAGTAATCAAATGGAGCTATTAGATATAAAGGCTGTAATACAGAAAATCAAAAACTAAGTAGAAAATATTAAAAGCAGGTTAGAAGTAGAAGACAAAAATTCTGACCTAGAAACTATTGACAAAAATTCTGAAAAAAAGAAAAATAAGGATAATATGTGAGAAATACTAGATATCATGAAGCATCCAAACATCTGAATGATTGGTATCCCAAAAGGTGAAGAAACAAATAAGGGTATTGATAATCTATTTCATAAAATCCTTGAAGAAAACGTTCCAAGTCTAGAGAGTCACAAAACATTCACACCCAAGAAATACAAAGAAACCCAAATAGGATCAACCCAAGAAGATCCTCTCCATGGCACATCATAGCCAGACTGTCTGAAACCACAGACAAGAAAAAGATTCTAAGATTGGCAGGAGAGAAACATCAAGTCACTTACAAAGGCTATCCAATCACGCTGACACTGGACCTCTCATCAATGACATTGCAAACAAGGAAAGAATGGGGAAATATATTCAAAGTGTTAAATGAAAAACAATTTCAACCAAGAATACTATACCCAGCAAGATTATGCTTTGTATGAAAAAAAAAAATGTTCTCAGGTAAATAAAACCTGAAAGAATTTACCAAATGCAGACCAACTCTTCAAGAAATTCTAAAAGAAGGACTATACCAAGAAAACTAAAGACACACAGATAGCAATAAGAGAACAAATACAATCAAGATGATGGCCAACTTAATGGTAGAGACAAGTCTGGAAATATCAATAATGTCATTCTATGTTAATGAATTAAATTCTCCGATCAAGAGACACAGACTGGCTGAACGGATTAATTATCAGAAACCCTCCATCTGCTGCCTACAAGAAATCCATCTCATGTATAAAGAGATAGATAGACTAAAAATTAAGGACTGGAAAGAAGTATTCAATACAAATGGAAACCAACAAAGTGCGAGTCGCTATACTGATTTTGGACAAAATAAGCTTTAAGACAAAAACTGTAAAAAGAGACCCAGAATGGCATTATATAGTAGTAAAAGGACTAATCCACCAAGAAGGCATAACACTTATGAATATCTATGCACCCAATTCAGGAGCACCCAAATACGTAAAGGAAAGATTGCTAGATCTAAAAGGAGAAATAAACTGTAACACACTAATTGTTGGAGATCTCAGCACCCCATTATCTCTTTTAGAAAGGTCAAAGAGACAAAAAAAATAAGCAAAGAGATTCAGGATTAAATTATACCATAAATCAGATGGACTTTATAGATATCTATAGAATTTTTCACCTGACAAAACACAAAATATGTATTTTTTTCTCAGCTCCACACAGTACTTTCTCAAAGATTGACCACATTACAGGGCACAATACCATCCTTTACAGATTCAAAGTCACAAAAACTAGATCCAGCATCTTCACTGATCATGACAGAATTGAACTTGATACTAACCTCAGGAAAAAAAAAACTCGAAAATACACACATATATGGAAACTAAATAACCTATGTCTGAGTGACTTCATGACTACTGAAGAGATTAAGACTAAAATCAAAAGATTCATGGGAACAAATGATAAGGAATACACAAATATCCATAATTTATGGGACACTGCAAAACCAGTCATAAGAGGGAAGTTCATAGCAATTAGTGCACACAAGAACAAGATGGAAAGGTGGTAAAAGGGCAACCTAATATCATGCTGCAGGAAATTGAAAAAAAAATAAATGTCAGGAGAAAAGAAATAATAAATATTTGAGCAGAAATAAATGAAATAGAAAATAAACTATACAGAAAATACTTGAAAGCAAAAGCTGGTTCTTCAAAAAGATAAACAAGATTGACACACCATTAGCTAGAATAATTAAGAAGAGAGAAAGGAACTAGATAAATCAAATTTACAATAAATCAGGCAACGTTAGCACAAACATAGTAGAAATATAAAACATCATTACTGGATACTATGAGCAACTATATGCCAACAAAGAAGAAAACCTGAATGAGATGGACAAATTCCTGGACACATATAATCTACTCTGATTAACTCAGGAGGACATAGAAAGTATGAATAGAGTTGTAATAAGCAATTAGATTGAATCAGTAATAAATAACCTCCCAACAAAAAAACGTCTAGGTCCTGATGGTTTCACTGCTGAATTTTACAAATCTTTTAAAGAAGAGGTAACCTCCATTCTACTCAAACTGTTTCTAGAAATCCAAAGGAAAGAACCTTTCCATATTCATTCTATGGAGCCTCCATTAATCTCATTCCCAAAACAGATTAGGATACAACAACAAGAAAAGCTTCAGACCTATATTTCTGATGAATATAGATGCAAAAATTCTGAACAAGATACTTGGAAACCGTATTCAACAGCATATAAATAAAGTCATTAGTCACAACCTGGTAGGCTTTATTCCAGTGATACAAGGGTAGTTTAATATATGAAAAACCATAAATATAATACACATTAACAGAAAGAAAGATAAAATAACATGATTATTGCAATCCATCCAGAAAAAGCATTTAACAAAATATAGCATTCTTTCATGATTAAGACTTAGTAAAATCTACAAAGAAGGATTTTTCTCAGCATAATAAAATCCATATATAAAAAAACATATAGGTAACATTATACCAAATGGGGAAAAGAATTATTTTTCACTAAAAACTGTTATAAGACAAGGCTGTCCACTCTCTCCACCCCTATTCAATATAGTACTGGAAGTTCTAGCTAATGTTCAGACAAGAGAATCTAATAAAATGCATTCAAATAGAGAAAGAGTTGAAATTATCTGTTTGAAGATGATATGATTGTATACATAAAGACCCAATAGTATATATATACACACACACACACACACACACACACAAACTTTTCAAAGTAATAAATGCATACAGTAAAGTAGCAGGATAAAAATTAACTTAAAAAATCTATAGTATTTCTATATACAAACATCAAGCAGATAGAGGCAGAACTGAAGAAAGTAATCCCATTTACCATAGCCACAAAAACTATAAGATACCTAGGAATAAAACTAACCAAGTAAGTCAAGGACCTCTAAGTGGGAAACAATGAAAATATTTTGAAAAGAAAAATTGAAAAGGACACAAAACTGTGGAAGGATATCTCATGTCCCCAGATTGGGAGAATTAACATAATCAAAATGGCAAACCTACCCAAATTTATCTATGTATTTAATGAAATCACTATAAATGATGAGAGTCATTCCTCGCAGATCTAGAAAAGGCAATTATCAAATTTGTTTGAAGTCATAAAAGACCTTGTATTATCAAAAGCATCCTGGCAAGTCTAGGCATCTCCCCTGGACTTAGTTCAATCTAAGAGGAAGCAAAAAGAAACAGACAAAGAGAAAGAGTAGCAATGGACAAAGGTGGCTTGAGTCTAAGCAGCCCAAGCAACCTGCACTGCCCAGGCAAGCTGAGCTCTTTTATTTATAGGGCAAAGCAACACTACCATAGTGTATTTTGTGACATTCCATAGCTAAGTTGATACTTTGAAGACAAATCTATAAAGGGTTTAGACATACTGAGCCAGGCTTATCTCCTGGTTACATCCATATCAAAGAGAAATCCCTATAAATTTATCTAGTGAAGAGAGCCTAGCTGCAGGAGTGGAGAGGATACTTTCTTGCAAACATCAAAGGGGTGTTGATAAGGGTATAGAATCTTACAGAGCCAGAGCAGGAGTTCAAGGTTGCTAATTGGGGGTCAGGATGTTTCCTGAATTCCATCAGATGTAACTGTTGGAAGGCCCCTGTAAAATTCTACTCTATGCTCTGCCTGTGCTAAGGGACAAGGAAAGGACAAGCTGTAAGGTTATCTTATAGCTAAAAGGGACAGTGATGTTTGCTCAGAGCATGTCCCCTCATCCTCAAAGCTTCTCTCTGAACATGTCCCTGCATACGAGAAGAGTGGAGTGGGTGATATCTCACTTCCTGACTCCAAAATATATTACAAAGCTATAATAATCAAAACAGCAGGGAATTGGCACAAAAACAGACCCACGAATCTTTGGAACAGGGTAGAGACTCCAGAGATAACAGTAATTAGTATGAATCAACAACCCTCAGAAAGGGTGAGAATTGTTGTTAACTATGTATCAGATAAGGGGACTGATAACCAGAATACAAAGGGAACTGAAGAGGCTTACCCTGAAGAAAAATGATTAACCCAATTAAAAGCTGGGAAATTGAGCTGAATAAACAACTCTCTAAGCAAGACATATGAACATCCAAAAAGCATATGAAAGCATAATCAGCGTTCCTCATCATAAGGGAGATGAAGATCAAAACCATCATGAGATACCCCAGTCTCACCCCAGTCAGAAAGGCAAAGGTTAAAAGAACAGAAAATGATAAGTGATGGCAGAGATGTGGTGAAAGGGAAACACTCCTACATTGGTGGTGAGAATATAAATTGTTCCAGCCACTGTGGAGAACAATATAGAGATTCCTTAAAAACTTCAAATAGAACTATCATATGACTCAGCAATTCCACTCCTGGGTATCTACTCAAAGGACAGGAGAATGCTCAGTTGGAAAACTGCTTGCACATCTATATTCATTGCAGACTTATTCACGATTGCTAATACATGGAACCAACCCAAATGCTCACAAACAGATGAATGGACTGAAAAAATGTAGTGGATAAATTCCATGAAATATTATTCAGTCATAAAAAAACAAGACCATGGCATTTGGTAAATAGTGGACAAATATGAAAATTTTATTACTGAGCAAGTCAGACTATAAAACAGATACATTTTATGTCTCCACTTAATATGTACAGAGTATCTACACTCTATGGTAGAGACTGAAAGACTATAGGACATAAAAACATTGAGAATTGCTAATGGACACTGGAGACAAACTGGAAGAAGAGTGGGAACGGGAAAATGCAGGAAGGGAAATTTGGAAAAAGTGGAGATGTAAGGCATTTGTGGAAGACAGATATTTTTTGCCACTTGTTGATGTGTATAGTATTCTCAACTTGCCTGCAGTGTAGCATATATCATGTTTGGTAAAATCTATTTACAATCTAAATGATCTCTAGTGATCGAATGCATAAATAATAATAAATAGTAATAATTTTTTAAAAAGAAAAAATAAAAAAGTGTTTTTTTACAGATGTTTAATAACATGTTTAGTGTATGTTTGTCAGGTCCAGTTGGTCTATAGAATTATTAAAGTCTCCTTTTTAAAAAAATGCATCATGACCAATAGAATATATTCAGTAGTAAAGATAACTAAATAAGTGAGCATAAAAGCCAGTAGTATGGCATATTTTTTGTTTGTTTGTTTGTTTCTTCGTTTTGTTTTGTTTTGTTTTAGTACCATTTTTTACTGAAATCTTACAAATTCCTTAAATTAAGTAAACCCAGTTATATGACTAGATTAGGGACCAGCAGTTAGCGTAATGGCTATGTCGCTGAACTCCCATGTAGTTGACCATGGTTCAAGTTCCGGACTCGGTGGCTTAAACTCACGCTGGACACATGTGCATGCGTGCCCAATATCCCGAGAGGAAAATGGAGGAAAAGGGATTGCGGCATGGCCATCCCTCCTGTGGGGTGATTTATTGCTTTTTATCTTTCTGTCTCTCTCTGTCTTTCTGGTGAGTGCACATGCCCTATAGCAAAAACCTCTCAAAAAAAAAAAAATGACTAGACTAACATACAGGGTATTCATGCTAGAAATTTGTATTTTTATTGTAAATATATATAATGATTGAATGAAAAAAATAAGAAAAAATGTATTAATTTTTGTGTGTGTGTGATCTATACATGCTTGAATTTGCAGGAATTAATGACCTGTGTTATTATTGCAATATTGCAATTTTCTCTCTTTAGTTCTGATAGTATTTGCTTTACATCTTTAAGTGGTTCAATGATGAGCACATATATATTTACATTTGTTATATTCTCTTCATAAATTGATATATTATAAATATATACATTTTCTTGTCTCATTTTATAGTTTTTATCTGAAAGTCTACTTTTTCTCATATGACTACATGTACCCTACATTAGTTACTATTTTCCATTTTCTTATTTTTTAATTTTTTATTATTATCATAAACTTGTTAATATTACATTGAATCACATATACCTTTACACTGTATTGCATTTATTTTTCCAGAAGGAATACTATGGATATCAGTCAATACAAAGACATTAAAATTCCCACAATCATCATCCAATAGCTTTTCATTTTTTCCCCAGATTATTATTATTCCAATTACTTTTTAAACATTCAATCACTATTTATCATTTTGCTTGTAAAAAGACTTTACCCAACATGAAATACTTCTCAAACTTGTCCAGTTGAGAATACTATGCACATCATCAACAGGTAATAAACCATATCTGAATCCCACTGATGTCATGCCTCTCTATTCTCTTGCTATCTTTCTCCATACTCTTCCCTTTTCCTGCCATGTTACACACTGTCTTATCATCGCTAACTATTTTCACTGCTTTTATGCCCTCCAATATTTCAATCTCTACAATAAAGTGTGGATAGTCAATATATATTAAGTGGATACATACAATATCTTTCTTTCATATCCTGGCTTACTTCACTCAGCAATTGATCTTCCATATCAGACCACTTTCTATCAAATGCCAGGGTCTTTTTGTTTTTTATGGCTGAGGAGTATTCCAAAGAGTCTATGTGCCACAACTTTTAAATCCATTCATCAGTTTGTGGACATTTGGGTTGGTTCCATGTCTTAGTGATCATAAATAAGGCTGCAATAAACATTGATGTGCAAGTGCTTTTCTGAGTGACCGTTCTCCTGTCCTTTGGGTAGATACCCAGAAGTGGAATTGCTGGTAGTTCTATTAGAAAATTTTTGAGGAACCTCCATTTTGTTCTCTACACTGGCTAAACCAGTTTACATTTCCATCACCAACAGTGTAGGAGAATTCCCTTTGACCACATCACCACCAACACTTACCACTTTAAATATTTTTAATCTTTGCCATTCTGACAGGGGTTAGGTGGCATCTCGTTGTGATTTTAATATGCATCTCATTTACGATGAGGGATGTTGAACATTTCCTCATATGCTTTTTGGCTATTCATATGTCTTCCTTAGAGAGATTTTTGTTCAGCTCATTTCCCCATTTTTAATTTGCTTAATCTTTTTTTTTTCACGTAAGGCACTTAAGTTCCCTATGTATGCTGGTTTTCAGTCCCTTATCTGAGGCATATTTTACAAAAATATTCTCCCATTCCAAGGGTTGTTGATTTACACTTGCTACTGTGTCCTTTGCTGTGTAGAAATTTCTTAGTCTGATATAGTTCCACTTGTCTATTTTAGGTATTATTACATGTGCTTTGGGAGTCTTATTTAAGAAGTCTTTGTCTACTCCAATGTCTCCCAGAGTTTTTCCAGCATTTTCCACCTGTAGTTTTATAACTTGAGGTCTTAGTTTCAAATCTTTGATTCATTTTGAGTTGATTTTTGTTAATGGTGAAAGATGGGAGTTCAGTTTCATCTTTCAGCAGGTGAATACCCAGCTTTTCCATCACCATTTACTAAAGAGGTTTTCCTTTTCCCACTGAATTGACTGGTATACATTGTCAAAAATCAGTTGGCTGTAAGCTTTGGGGGTTATGTCTGGGGTCTCTATTCTATTCCATTGGTCCACATGTCTGTTTTTGTGCCAATAACATGTTGTTTTGATTATCACAGCTTTATAGTATATCTTGGGATCAGGGAGCAATAAGCCGCCCACTCTACTCTTGCAAAGGATTGCATTGGCAATGCGAGGTCTTTTATGATTCCAGAAAAATTCTGATTGTCTTTTCTAGATCTGTGAAGAATATTTCTGGTATTCTGACTGGAATTACATTAAATATGTAGATTAATTTGGGTAGAATTGCCATTTTGATTATGTTAATTCTTCCAATTCAGAAACATTAGAGGTCCTTCCACATTTTTATGTCACTTTCAATATATATATTTTAAAGATTTTCATAGTTTTCTTTATACAGGTCTTTGACTTCCTTGGTTAGGTTTCTCAGGGATCTCATACATTTTGTGGCTAGGATGAAAGGAAGTCCTTTCTTCAGCTGTGCTTCATTTTGAATGCTATAGATTTTTGTATGTTGATTTTTCATCCTGCCACTTTACTGTATTGACTTATTATTTTGAGAAGTTCTTTCATTGAGTCCTTTGGGTTTTTTAAGTATACCATCATTTCATCTGTAAATAAAGATATTATTTGTCTATTTGGATACAAAATATCATTAGAGGATACTATGAGTGACTATATGCTAACAAATAAGATAACTTGGAAGTAATGAACAAATTCCTGAATTAATATAATCTACCAAGATTGAATCAGGAAGACGTAGAGAACCTGAATAGACCTATAACAAGCCAGGAGATTGAATCAGTAATAAATAACCTCCCAGCAAAGAAAATCCAAAGTCCAAATGGCTTCCTTTCTGAATTCTACAAAAACTTTAAGGAAGAGTTAATTCATGACCTACTCAAATTACTTCTAAAGATTCAAAAGGAACGACAGCTTCCAAATTCATTTTATGAAGCCTCCATTATGCTCATTCCCAAAACAGATAAGGACATGACAAAATAGGAAAATTACAGACCAATGTAGTTGATGGATATAGATGAAAAAATTATCAACGAGATACTCACAAATAGTATCCAACAACATGTGACAAAGAATATGCGTCACAATCAGGTAGACTTTAATACCAGGGATGCAAGGGTGGCTCAATGTATATAAGACCATAAATGTAATGCACCATATTAACAGAAAGATAAAATTGTATGATCATTTCAATTGATGCATAGAAAGCATTTGATAAAATACAACATCTTTTCATAATTAAGACCCTCAGTAAGATTGGTATAGAAGTGCCATTTCTCAACACAATAAGAGCCGTATATGTAAAACCTACAGTTAACATTATACTAAAATGTGATACTAGGCAAGGCTACACACGTTTTCCATTTTTTTTTTAATATAGTTCTGGAAGTCTCAGCTAATCCAATCAGAAAAGAGAACAATGTAAGAAGCATTCAAATAGACAAATAATTTGTTCATCTCCTCCAAGTTATCTTCTTTGTTGGCATATAGTCGCTCATAATATTCTCTAATGATATTTTGTATTTCTACTGTGTCTGTTGTAATGTTGCCTATTTCTTGACATATTTTATTTATGTGTTTCTTTCTTTCTTCTTCTTGATCAGTCTAGCCAATAGTGTGTTGATCTTT
>NW_006159464.1:84214-92068 GCF_000334495.1 Tupaia belangeri chinensis | reverse complement strand
TTTCTTCTCTTTAATGATGTTAGCCAATAGTGTGTTTATCTTGTTCATCTTTTCCGAAAAAAAAAAAAAAAAAAAACGGCTTTTTCTTTTATTTATTTTCTGTATGGTTCATTTATTTTCTATTTCATTTCTTTCTGCTTGAACATTTATTATTTATGTTTGCCTGGCATTTTTAGGTTTTGGTTTTTTTTTGGTTGTTGTTTGCCACTTTTCCATCTTTTTCTTATGCACATTAATTGCTATGAATTTCCCTCTTATGACTGCTTTTGCTATGTCCCATAGGTTATGCAAACTTGTGTACTCATTGTCATTTGTTTCCATAAATGTTTTGATTTCAGACTTAATTTCTTAAGTAATTAAAAAGTCATTCAGAAGTAGGTTGTTCGGTTCCTATCTGTTTTTGTGTTTTCAAGGGTATTTCTTGAAATTAATCTTGAATTTAATTCCATTATGGGCAGAGAAGGTGTTGGATATAGTTTCTTTGCCTTTTAATCTATAAGAGCCTGATTTGTGTCCTAACACATGGTCAGTCTTTGAAAAGGTTCCATGCCAAGGTTAGAGAAATGTATATTTTGTGAACTTAGGGTGGAAAGTTCTATAGATATCTATCAAGTCCATTAGGTTTATAGTATCATTTTGGTCCTATTCATTTTTTGCCTAGATCTGTCTTAAGGACATAATGGGATGTTGTGATTCCCAATAATTATAGTGTTTCTCCCTATTTCTCCTTTTAGCTCCAACAGTCTTTCCTTCACATATTTAGATGCTCCTGAGTTGGGTGCATAGATATTTATAAGCGTTATGTCTTCTTACTGGATTACCCCATTTACTATTATATAGTGTCCTTCTTTGTCTCTTCTTACAGTCTTTGTCTTGAAATCTATTTTGTCTGAGATCAATATCGTTACTCCATCCCTTTTTTGATTTCCATTTGCATGGAATATCTTTTTCCAGCCCTTTACTTTTAGTCTTTATCCATAAGGCGAGTTTTTGGTAGGCAACATATAGCAAATATCTGTTTCTTTAGCCATTCGGCCAGTCTGTATTTCTTTATTGGAGAATTTAATCCATTGACATTCATTGTTATTTGCGATATTTCTGGACCTGTTCCAATCATTAAGTGAGACATTTTCTTTGTTGCTTTTTGTTCTCTTATAACTTTCTGTCTAATGTTTTAGTTTTTCTAGTACAGAACTCTGTTCAGAACCTCTTGGAGAGCTGGTCTGGAGTTGGTAAATTCCTTCAGATTTTGTTTATCTGAGAACATTTTTATCCTTTTTTCCCATATGAAATATAATCTTTCTGAGTATAGTATTCTTGATTGAAATTGTTTTTTATTTAACACTTTGACTGTATTTTCCCATTTTTTTCCTTTCTTGCATTGTTTCCACCAATAAGTCCAATGTTAGCCTGATGGGGTAACCTTTGTAATTAACTTGATGTTTCCCTCTTGCCAACTTTAGTATCTTGTGTTTTTCTGTTGTTTTTTTGCCAATCTGGCTATGATGGGCCTTGGAGAGGATCTTTTTGGGTTGATTCTACCCGGGGTCCTATGTATTTCTTGGGTCTGGACATTCAAATGCCTTTTTATGTTTTGGAAGTTTTCTTCCAGGATTTAATGGAATAAATTTTCAATGTCCTTATTATTTTCTTCCTCTTCTGGGATACCAATTATCTGGATGTTGGGGCGCTTGATGGTATCCAGTATTCTTCATATATTATCCTCATTATTCTTGATTGTTTTCTCAATCTTCTTAATACTTTTTTCTAGGTCAGATGTTTTATCTTCTACATTCAAGATTCAATCTTCTGCCTGATCTAATGTACTTTTAATATTTTCAAGGGACGTTTTGATTTCCTGTATCACATTCTTTGACTCTAAAAGTTCCATCTGGTTCTTGTTTAAGGTGTCTATTTCTTCTTTCAAATCATGAAAGAACTTTCTCATTTCCTGGAGCTCATTGTATCTTTTCTCTTCCATCTCAGTTAGCTTGGTGACTGCATATATTCTGAATTCCTTATTCGACATGTTCACAACATACATTTTATTGACTGTGGGTGATGTGGAGTTGACAATTTCCCTTGGGGGGAGAAGCCTTTTGTTGGTTGCTCATATTTCTTGAACCTCTGTGACTGTTCCTGGTCATATGGTCATCTACATGTTCCTTCCTAACTTTTTCAAGAGTGTTAAAAGGTGTGCAGGATTAGAAATTTGGTAATATCTCTTCTGGTCTGCCCACCTGTTGCTCACCAGTACCATGCACTGTTGTCACTGGTCCTGGGTGACTCAAAGAACTCCCTGTACCTAATGAATGGTGAGCCTCCAACTGACCTAATAAGCTTCACCTCAAGAGAAAAAACAATGTGCAGCTTGCAATGTGTACCACATACTATTCAAACAGTGAAATTCTGAGATTCCAAAGGCAAGTGGGAAAATAGCAGAGGATGAGCAACTCATTCCAGCCTTTAGGGCCTACAGTCACAGGCAGCCTGGTGAGTGGCACTGGCATTGGCTGAAACTGGTTTCCAAATGGGTTAGGGAGGGGTGCAAGTTCATTTCAAGTCCCAAGAAACAAACCTAAAGTCCGGAGATGATCAAGGCTGGGGATGAGCAAAGAGTCCCGGCCACTAAGGCCAACAGCCACAGGCAGCCTGCTGTTTGGCATTCTTAGTTTTAATTTTCATGGAATATTTTTATCTATCATTTTACTTTGTACTTATGTCAGTCCTTAAATCTTGAGTGAGTCTTTTGTAGGCAGTGGATAATTGAATACTACTTTTTAAATTCATCCAGTCATTTTATGTCTTTTGGTTAGAGAATTTTGTCTTTTTACACTTAAAACAATTACCAGTAGGTAAGCCTTTATTGTTGTCACTTTTAAAATTGTTTCCATATTCAGAACCCTGGCCTAAGGGACACTGAGGCAGGGCCCCCAACCCAACAACAGCCCTGGCACCCCCCCCCCCCACCCCCAAGCCAGAGACCCCTATTTCTGTCATCCAGGTAGGCTTATTTTTTTCTTTCTCCTATTCTTTTATTTGTAAATTTCTCACTTTTCTTTACCAAACAGGAACACCCTCAGCTCTACAGCCACACCACTTTCATCTTCAGAACCCTGGCAAAATCGTGCACCATGCTAGTGCAAGGTGCATGATGCACAACTTTTTCTTTATTCTCCTTCTTACTTTCTTCCCACTTATTTTGTCCTCTCTTCCTCTATCTCTGCCCTCACAGATGGTCTAGATAGGTCTAGAATTACAGTTCTGAAATATTTTATTATTTTAAGACTCTCTGAGATCTACCCTTTTACTGAACCTCTTGCAAAAAGAGATACTTTTCTTTATACACCTGAATGGAATACTCCTCCTCAGATCACATTAATAAACACAACAGAGGAGAGGCTTCAGCAGTCTTCAGCCCACAGCAAAAGGGAAAAACACTTGCTCCTATTTGAGGAAACATTCTCTTAAAAGGTATTCCAAAGTGAATACATCTTTCAATAGCTACCAGTGGGAGAAGAGCTTCAGGTCTGAATAAAGCAGGAAATATGTCTCCATCAAAAGAACACAGTGACTCCTTTCCATTTCTTGAAAAAACAAAGGATAACATACAAGAAATACTAGATTCCATTAGACGCCCTAACATCTGAATAATTGGTATCCCAGAAGATGAAGAAACTAATAAGGGTCTAAAAATTATATTCCATAAAATCTTAGAAGAAAATTTTCCAAGTCTAGAGAGGCACTGAAACATCCAGACCCAAGAAATACAAAGGACCCCAAATAGAATCAACCCAAGATGTGCCCAAAGGCACATCTTAGCCAGACTGGCAAAGGCCAAAGATAAAGATAAGATACTAAAACTTGCAAGAGAAAAACAACAAATGACTTACAGAGGTCATTCCATCAGGCTAACACTGGACTTCTCTACGGAAACAATGCAATCAAGAAAAGAAAGGGAAGCTGCATTGAAAGTGTTAAGAGAGAAACAAGGAATACCCATCAATCCAGTGGAAAAAGTAAAACCTCTTTGGAAAATGGTGCGGGAAAAACTGAATTTCCACCTGCAGAAAGATGAATCTGAACCTCTACCTCTCACCTCTGACAAAAGTCAAGTCAAAGTGGATCAAAGGTCTAAATGTAAGGCCTCAAACTATAAAATTCCTCAAACTATGAAATTTCCCTCCTGGGGAAACTCTGAGAGACATCAGAGTAGGCAAAGGCTTCTTAAATAAGACTCCCAAAGCACAGTCAATAATCCCCAAAAATGACAATTGAGATTACATCAGACTAAGAAGTTTCTGCATGGCAAAAGACACAGTAATTAGTGTGAATATACAACCCTCAGAATAGGAAAATAATTTTGTAAACTATGTGTCAGATAAGGGACTGATAACCAAAAAAAAGACGATCAATCCTATTAAAAGATGGGAGAATGAGTTGAAAAACCACTCTCTAAAGATGACATAGGAATAGCTAAAAAGCATTTGAAAAAATACTCAGCATCCCTTATTGTAAGGAAAACGCAGATCAAAACAACAATGAGTTGCCATGTAATCTCAGACAGAATGACTAAGATTAAATAAAAAAAAAAGGATAAGTGCTGGCAGGGGAGGTGTGGTGAAAGGGGAACTCTCTTACTAGCCACTGTGGAGAACAATATGGAGATTCCTCAAAGATCTACAAATAGAACTACCAAGTGATCTAGCAATCTCACTCCTTGGTATCTACCCAAAGGACAGAAGAATCAATCCTTAGTTGTAAAGGTGCTTGCACATCGATTTTTATTGTGGCATTATACACAATTGCTGCAGAGGACATGGATCCAGTCCAAATGCACACAAACAGAGCAATGGATTGAATAAGTATACCACATATACTCTATAGAATACTACTCAACCATAAAAAATAACAAAACCCTGGCTTTTTTATTTATTTATTTTATTTTTTATTATCATCATAATCTTCTTTATATTACATTGGATTGCATATAACTTTACAGTGTATTACATTGTTTTTTTCAAAAGGGAATGCCATGCATATCAGTCAGTACAGAGACATTAATCTCCCCACTTCAACAATCAATATCTTTTCTATGTTTTCCCCAATCATTATTATTATTATTCCAATTATTTTTTAAAACAGTCAATCGCTATTTCTCATTTTGCTTGTAAAAATACTTTGCCCATCATGAAATACTTCTCAAACCAATCCAGTTGAGAATACTATACATGTCATCAACAGTTAATAAGCCCTATCTGTTTCTCGTTCACCTGTTGAAATATCCATTTTGTAAGCCAAACAATAATGTGATTGAATGTATGAAAGAAAGTGAAATAAAAAAATAAAATGAAAAATAAAATAAAAGTGGATTCCCTTTTGCAGTTCCTTTATTTCATTTTTTCCTCTCTTCCTGCCTTTGTAATTTAATGATGCTTTGATTTTCTTTTTTCATATTTTAAGATTTTTCTGAAATAGCTCCTTAAAAGTTTTTAAATATATTCAATCACTTTTTTATATATATTTAATTACTCATTACATCTTGCAAAATAAATGTTTCTAGCATAAATACACTGCATATTATTCCAGTTACCTATATTATCACACATGTTATCATCTACAGGCAATTTTTCATTTTCGTGATTCTTAAATATTTTGCTTCTTTCTTTTTTCCCTTGATTTTCGTCTTCTCACCCTCCTCCATCTTGCACCCTCCTTTCACACTGTCTCTAGTATCCGCGATTGTTCTCCATCCTTTTATATCTTACAGTCTTTTAGTTTCTGCCATATAATGTGGACAATCAGTATATATTAACTGTGGGCATACAATGTCTCTTTCATAATCTGGCTTGATTCACTTAGCAGTAAGTCCATATTCATTCACCATCTATCAAAAGCAAAAGTATTTTTGTTTTGTTTTGTTTTTTTTGGCATATTCACTATGGTAAACTACTCACTTTTAAATCTTTATTGTTAATATATCTACTACAGTGTTGTTATAGATTATCATAAAACTATCATACAGCATCTTATCATTATAGCAGGTTATTTTAAACTCATAAAGATATAAAAGTTAATATTTTGCCATAAAACAGAGAAAAGAATTATTAAAGAGAACATTACAGGACTACCAGCTCCATGGCACAATGGTAACATGCTGCTTTGGGAAAAATTTATCCCACATGCTAATCATGGTTTAAGTGGCTGGCATTGTACACCTGAAACACATCAGGCACACATGTGAGTGCCCACGGTTCAATAGGTTTGAAGACTGGAAGAGGAAAATTATGGCATGCTTAAAAAATATGTAAGATGTCTTTCTCTCTGTTTTCTGTCACTTTTAAGTGCACACACACATTCTTTTATAAATATATAAAAATATTTTTTTAAAAGTACAAGATATATAAGGAGTAAATAGAAATAAAAAATAGGAAGCTTTGATACATTAGTCTCAATGAGTCACATAAAGTGGACAAAATGAAAAGATACAGATCTGAATAGCATAATCAATAAATTATACACAAAGATATTCCACTCTAAATAATGATGATAGAGCTTATGTAGTATTTTCTTTTTTTAATTTTTAAAAAATTGTCTTTTAGTTTATTTATTCATTCATTTATTTTAATTTGGCCAGTGAAGGACTGAGCAAGTGAGTGAGAGAAAGAGAGGTAAAGTGAGAAAGCAAGCTGCCAGGTCCAGGACTTGAACTAAGGTCAGCCATGTGAGAGTCCAGCGTCCTTTTCCACCATGCCACCTGCCAGTCCCCAATCTATGCAGTATTTTCAAATGCACTTGAAAATTAATAAGTTGATTAGGCATAAAGAAAATAATAAAAGAGAAAAAAATACAGATAATAGAATGCAATATTCAAATAGTGATTTTAATCAAATTATGATAAAAGTAGAAATTAACACTTTTCATTTAAGATGTTGAGACAAATATTATTATTGAATTACTCTTGGATAAGCTGGAAAATGCCCAACGAAATTTATAATTTCTCTAAAACCAAAGTAGCAAAATTATTTATAGTGATATATAATTAATAGCTAAAGCAAATGTGACAGAAACTATATTGCATTAGATATAAAAAACAATAATTATGAAATCCAGTGGGTAATCATGCAATTTGAAAAGCTAGGAAAAAGACAAAGTAAATTAAAATATAGCAGATTGAACAAAATAGCAGGCATAAAAGTAATAAGTCATTATTTTAAACAAAGAAAACAGTATAACTAACAAATAAATACTTGATTACTTGAAAAAAGAAAAGATCAGCTAGTCAAACCAAACCAGCAAAAGTAGGAAAGAGAGCATACATACAAAAAAGCTACATGTAGTCGGGTCAGCAGAAGGTGGCATAGTGGTTAAAAGCACTAGACTCCTTGGGAACCAGCAGTTAGCGTAATGGCTATGTCGCTGGACTCCCACGTAGTCGACCGCGGTTCACGTCCCGGACCTGGTGGCTTAAAACTCACGCCGGGCACGTGTGCGTGCGTGCCCAAGATCCCGAGAGGAGAATGGAGGAGAAGGGATTGCGGCGTGACCATCCCCCCTGGGGGGTGATTTCTCACTTTCTGTCTCTATGCCTCTCTCTCTCTGTCTGGCGAGCGCACGCGCCCTACAGTGAAAATCTCTCCAAGCCCCCTCCCCCCAAAAAAAAAATCTCAAAAAAAAAAAAAAAAAAAAAAAAAAAAAAGCACTAGACTCCCAGATGGCCAAACACAGATCGAGTCCTGGATCTGGCAGCCTGGAAAACATGCTGGGTGCATGTGCATCATGCCTGAAATCCTTACAGAAGAAAGGAAGATAAGGGATTGTTGTCTAACCATTCCCTCTGGGAGGGGGGATATG
>NW_006159464.1:72626-84159 GCF_000334495.1 Tupaia belangeri chinensis | reverse complement strand
TTGGCAAAAACTTTAAAAAAATAAAAGACTAGATGTAAAAAGGAGTAAATGACACTCAAAGAAGACATGTTTCAATCATAAACATAAATTTTGCATAATTTTATAAAAATAAATATAAAATAGACAAATGGATGATTTTCTATAGACATAAAGCAAAATTAAATCAACAAAACCAATGCTGGTAGAAACAGATGATGTGAATACTCAGTTAACAGAAATAAAAAGGTAACTATAGGGGCAAGCAGCATGGTGGTTAAGGCACTGAATCTGATATGGCCAACTTTCTGGTTCAAATCCTGGATCCATTGACTTGAAAATCATGCCTGGCACATGTGTGTCTGTGCCCAAAATTCATAGAGGAGATTGGAAAGAAAGATATTGAAGCATGGCCATTCCCCCAGGGGTGATTGCTCACTTTCTCTCTCTCTCTTTCTCTCTCTCTCTCTGTCTCTGTTTCTCTCCAGTGAGTGCACTCACCCTATAGCATAAAAAAAAAAAACAACTATGAAAATAACTATAAAAAATTATAAAATGCTAAAATATAAAAATATATAGCTAAATGTATGTAAAAAAATTATAAAATGTTTTACTGTAAGCCAGATCTAGTCATTAAATATAAAAATTATAAAAGAAAGAATTATAAAATATGATTAAAAATACTATATGTAAAATAAAAAACACAAATGACAATTGAAAAATGTGTTTCAACTTATATCAGTACCAAAAAGTTAATATTCTTAATATATAAAGGGTTTATCAGGGGACTAGCAGATTACATAATTGTTATATTGCTGGTCTCCCACATAGTTGAACACAGTTCAAGTTTCAGATCCATCGACCTAAAACTCACACCAGGCATGTATGCATGCAGTCCAAGGTTTCAAAGAGGAGAATAGAGAAGAGATTGTAACATGGCCATCCCTCCTTTAGGGTGATTTTCTTGTTTTCTATCTCTCTCTCTGGCAAGGGCATGTACTCTATAGCTATAGTCTCTCTCAAAACAAAATTTTTATTAAATAAAGAAAGTATAAAGAACAAGAAAGTTAGAGGAAAGTGAGATAGGCAAATGAAAAGTTGTATGTAGAAAACTAAAAAATAATATCTCTTAACTATATAAAATTATCTTCAAACTCACTCAGAATAAAGGAAATGCACATTAAAACTATTACACAAAAATGTCATTACTCCCTTGTTAAACTGTTGAAGAATCAAAATTTTTACA
This sequence comes from Tupaia belangeri chinensis, assembly GCF_000334495.1. Taxonomy (NCBI): domain Eukaryota; kingdom Metazoa; phylum Chordata; class Mammalia; order Scandentia; family Tupaiidae; genus Tupaia; species Tupaia belangeri. The sequence goes on along the minus strand of NW_006159464.1, from coordinate 82,937 downwards.
AAGCACTGCTGATAATATGGGCAAATAGGGACAAAAATATTAATATATTCCTGATAGAAATGAGGAAAATATTATATTAATTCACATGGTAAGAAATTTGTCATTATCTAGAAAAGTGGAATATAAATTTACCTTGTTTTGTAGTCATTTCAACTTTAGAAATCTATTTCCAAAACAAACCAATATAAAAAATCATTATATTCATAATATTGAAATATTATTTATAATTGCAAAATAATAAAAGCCACTCAAATTTTCATCAATAAGAGTTGAATGAAGAATTTATGGTACAAATCTCCAATGGATTAATATGCATCTGGGTAAAATAATGATCAAATGCTACTATAAACTGATCTTCAAAATATAAAGAGGGAAAATGTAGAAGGGGAAAGCATAGTATATTTATATTTATTTAAGGAAGTGAAAAATAAATATATTTAGCTCATAATTTTGAAATGTAAAACCAAAACTTATTTTTCTATCTTTGAAATATAGAGGATAAGAGACAATACAGTGCTGAGTAAAGTGATAGACACTGTCATTCATTGATTATACTTTGTTCTATTGAGTTAATTTTAGAACAATGAAAGTATTTCCCATCATAAAAGAACATTTAAATTTGAAAAAAACAATGCCTAAAAATTAATAGATAAAAAAATAAACTGAACTGCATTTTTAATTGATGATATAACCATGCAAAGATGAAGTATAAGTATTTTTTAAAAACAGTAATTTTATTATATAGCCCTAGTAGAATGAATCAAATAACAAAATACACAGAATAAATGGAATAATTAACTAATTAGTGAATAATAAATAGAAAGTGTTTAATGAACACATTGGTATGGGTAACATTAGTGTTGGTATTGTTATTCTGAGACTTGTGTGTGGATGTTGTGGATAAAGAGAATGAATAATTGTGTTTATTGTGCTCACAGTTAAATGTTTGGTCATAGATGAAAAAAGGATCTTTCATATTGATGAGGTAAACTAAAAGCTCCATAGCATTTGACACTGATCTTGAGTTTATAATTTCGTATTTTAAAAATACATATTTCTGAAATATTTCCAGTTTGTCCAAAATGGAATAGCATAATTTCCTTATTGATTAGAAAGGGCTTTTGTTTGTTTGTTTGTTTTTGCTATCGGGCACATGCAAAAGCTGGAGAGACAGAGAAAGACAGACAATAGTGAGAAATCACCCCCTCCAGGGGGAATAGTCATACCACAATACATTATCCTTTCAGAATCTTGGGCACACAGGCACATGCACCTGATATGAGTTTTAAGCTGCTGGATCTAGGACTCAAACTGCAGTTAACTATGTGGGAGTCCAGCAACATAATCATTATACCATCTGCGGGTTTCACCATATTTCTTATAAATTCTTTCCATTGCAGCTCAGAAACTTGATATAGAATAGAAAAATAAATGAACACCTACATTTTTTTTCTGAAAGAAAGAAGCTGAACAGCATCAAAAATTCAAGACTTGGGACCAGCAGTTAGCGTAATGGCTATGTCGCTGGACTCCCACATAGTCGACTGTGGTTCGCATCCCGGACCTGGTGGCTTAAAACTCACACCGGGCATGTGTGCGTGCGTGCCCAAGATCCCGAGAGGAGAATGGAGGAGAAGGGATTGCAGCGTGGCCATCCCCCCTAGGGGGTTATTTCTCACTTTCTGTCTCTTTGTCTCTCTCTGTCTGGCAAGCGCATGTGCCCTCTAGCGAAAATCTCTCAAAAATAAAAAATCAAGACTTGCAGAGGTGAGTCACTACCCTTCATTTAATTACTATTTCTCCTATGTTCCAGATGTGAAACTACAGAATTTATCAACCTAAAATCACCTGTGTGATTTCAGACACAGGAAAAAAAAAATAGTGCAAACAAACTAACAAACCAAAAAACCAAAATACCTGTTAGTAAAATGACCAGGGAAAGGTGACCTAACAGTAGAAAATCTTTCTGGCACTGCTTTCCCTGCTGCAACCAATCACAACTGAAAAAAAAGAAATAGCACTGCTTTCTCCCATGGCTTCAGTGGGGCCAAGAGGGAAGGTGACTTTCCACACAACTTCATCCAGTATAAACAGGCAGTACATACTAATTCCCCAACTAGTAGATATTGGTAAATTGACTGAATAGATAATTTTCTATTCTCTATCTAGAAGAAGTAGTCTGGACTCCAGTTCCTCCCACCAGGTGGTATAAGCAAACCATATAGATAGTTTATGTTTCAATTCCTACCTATCAGCACTAAGGGTTATTTTATTTCTTTGAAAGGATATAGTCAAGAGGGTCCAATGGGTAGCTAAGACTCCACTGCAACTGAGTAGAAAGGAGATTTTTTTAAATTTTGCTTCTTTTTATTAAAAAGTCCTTAATAAAATTTTTTATGTCATATATTTAATAAAAACTATTAAAATATTATGTAAATAGTCCAATCAATAAAATTTTATCTTTAAGATCATATACTTTTTCCTTCAAGACCTTTACTTATTCTTATGATCCTCTGAAAAGTAGATCATGAATTCTGTTTGACTCATTAGTAGATCTTTGAGGAGAACCTCATGTTGCAAATCTTAATAATACTTTAAAACACAACAGAAATCTTATTTCAAGACAAAACTCAGTGGTTCCTACTTCAATCTCATGGCCTTCAAATAGCAACACAGAGAACTATGTGTTTAAGATTAAGCAGGAGTTGGAATGAAGTATAACTGAAAAACTAAGAGAAGTTAATACTAAATTTGCATCTGTATCCTGTAGAACAAGGAAACTTCTTAGACGGAATGAGGTAGAACTAGTTACCATGAGACTATAAGCTCCTGCCAGATGAAAAGGATTCAGTGCAGAGCCAGTCTTTACCCCCATTCAGCAGCAATGGGACAAAACAAGATGCCAGTCTGAGCCAGGAAGTACTTTATGTTGTAAGGCCTTTGGTAGAATAGTGGGGCCTAGTTAAGGAGTTGAACTTCAATAGAGTGAATCAGATGGAGCAAAGTGAAGCTAGTTGTCACTTCTGTTTCCTTGTTTGTGTTATCCACAGGATTCATGGAAAGCTAAAACTTCCCTTTAACCTGACATGAATGGGGTAAAATGAAGTCATGGGAGGCAGATTAGTTGACGGTCTATTTTCACCTTTTCCTCTAATATTCACAATAGGTCCTGGTGCAGAGATCAGTTTCAGCCCAAACTCTGCAGCAACAAAGCTGCATGAGTATCTTTGTTCTTATGAATTTTAAAAATCTTGATAGTTGAAGCCAAAACTGTAACACCGTATGTCATACTCACTGTATTTAGAGGAAATACTTAAGCTAATTACATTTATGAAATAAGAAGTGTAAAGAGACTGTCAATGAGAGTTCTGACTTCTCCACATTCTCAGCAATAGTTAGCTTTTCTGTTTTTCAAAAAATTATAGCCATCCCTATAGATTTAAAGGGTTATCTCAGTTTTGATTTACATTTCCCTAATGACTAATGACACTGAGAATTGTCAGTATTTTTTTTATTTTATACGTTTAGCTACTTTATATTATTACACCTTGTCAAATAAACTTTCTCAACATGAATACATTGCATTTAAGTCCAGTTAAAGATATTATCATACTTGGGACCAGCAGCTGGCATAATGATTATGTCACTGGACTCCCATGTAGTCAACCGTGGTTCAAGTTCCAGACCTGTTGGCATGTGCACAGGTGCCCAAAATACTACGAGGAGAATGAAGGAGAAGGGATTGCACCATAGCTATCTCCCCTGGGAGGTGATTTCTCACTTTGTATTTCTCTATCTTTTGGTGAGTGCATGTGCTCTACAGCAAAAATCTCTCTCTTTCAAATAAAAAGATATGATCATACTTGATATCATCAAAACATAATTTTTCATTTTTGTGTCCCTTAAATAATTTGCTTCATATTTCCTCCACTTGCTTCCCTTCTTCTCACCCTCCCCCATTTGCAGATTTGTATATCTTCTTCAGAAAACATTCTATTTATGTCCTATGTCTACATGTCATTGTATTGGTTATCTTTATTTTTATTGTTGAATTCAAAAGTTTCATATATATTTTGGATAGTAGACCAATATTAGATATATAACTTTCAAAGATTTACCTACTATGTAGGCTGTCTTTTTATTTTCTTCATAATGTCTGATACAGAAAAGTTTTTTTTTTTTTAATTTGATGAAGTCAGATTAATTTATATTACTTTTTGTTATTCCTGCCTTGGTATCTTTTTATTTATTTATTTATTTTATGCAGTCAATCACTGTACATCATTTAGCTTGTAAAGAGAATTTACCCAACATGAAATACACCATAACCAGCACAGTTAAGAATATTATACATGTTATCATAAACAGGTAATAAAATATTTCTGTGTCTGACAAATTTCTTACCTCCATATTTTTTCTCCCTAATTTTCTTCCCAATACTCTTTCTCTCTCCCACCATCTCCAACCCTTCTTACACAGTGCCATAAGTGTATATAACTATTTTCAATGTTTTTATGTCTTCCAATCATTCTAACTCTACCATAGAGTGTGGACAGTCAGTATATGTTAAGTGAAGACATACAATATCTCTCTTTCATAGACTGGCTCACTTCCGTCAGAAGTAAATCTTCCATATTATTCCACTTTCTATGAAATTTGAGGGTCTTGTTTTTTATGGCTCAATAGTATTCCATGGAGTTTATGAGCCACATTTATGCAATTCATTCATCTGTGGACATGTGGGTTGTTTAATTTTCTTAGCAATCAAAAAATGCAGCAATAAACATAGATGTGCAAGCACTTTTCCAACTGAGCATTCTCCTGGCCTTTGTATAGATGCCTTGGAGTGAAATTGCTAGATTAAATGGTAGTTCTTTTTGTAGTTATTTGAGGAACATTCTTATTGTTCTACGCAATGACTGGATCAATCTACATTCCCACCAAGAATGTAAGAGTGTTCCCCTTTCATTGCAGTCCCAACAGCACTAATAATTTATTTATTTTTTAGTCCAAGTCATTCTTACTGGGATTAGTTGGTATCTCATTGTTGTTTTGACCTGCATCTCCCTTAAGATAAAGGATGTTAAGCATTTTTATATTTGTTTTGCTTGGTCATATGTCTTCCATAAAGAGTTGTATATTCAGTTCATTTTCCCATCCTTTAATTGGGATAATATTTTTTCTTCTGGATAAGTCAATTGATTTACCTGTGTATTCTGGTTACTGGTCCCTTATTAGAAGAACAGTTTATAAAAATGTTATCTCATTAAGAAGATTGTCATTTTACTTTAATTATTAAGCCTTTTGCTGTGCAGACACTTCTTCCTCTGGTGTAATCACACTCATTTACTTTTGGGATTATCGCATGTGCTTTGGGGGTCTTATTTAAGAAGTCTTTGCCTACCTGAATGTCTCCCAGAGTTTCCGCAGTGTTTTCCACCAGTAGTTTTATAGTTTGAGGTCTTAGGTTTAGATCTTTGATCCACTTTGAGTTGAATTTTGTTAATGGTGAAGATAGGGGGTCAGATTCATCTTTCTGCAGGTGGATACCAAAGTTTTCCAGCATCATTTGCTAAAGAGGTTTTCCTTTTCCTACTGGATTGACTGGTACCCTTTGTCAAAGATCAGTTGGCTGTATGTTTTACAGTTTATTTCTGGGTCTCTATTCTGTTTCATTCATCCACATATTCATTTTTGTGCCATTACCATCCTGTTCTGATTATCACAGATTTTCAATATACTTTGGGGTCAGGGAGAGAGATTTGCCACCCACTCTACTCTTATTACATACAATTTGTTTCACAATAAGAGGTCTTTTATGATTCCAGATAAATTCTATGATTGTCTTTTCTATATCTGTGAAGAATGCTTCTTGTAATTTTATAGGGATTGCATCAGATTTGTAAATTAATTTGGGTAGGATTGCCATTTTGATTATTTTAATTTTTCCAATCCAAGAATATGGGATGTCCTTCCACTTTCTTGTGTCATTTTCAATTCTTTTAAAATATTTTCATTTTTTCACTTTTAAAGGTCTTTGACTTCATTGAATAGATTTATTCTGAGGTATCTTATACTTTTGTGGTTATGGTAATGAGATTAATTTCTTCAGTTCTGCCTCTGTATGCACGCTGTTTGTATATAGAAATGACATAGATTTTATGAGTTAATTTTAATATCTTTCTGTTAACATGGTTTATTACATTTATGGTTTTGCTTAAGTTGAGCCATCCTAGCATCCCTGAAATAATGCCTACCTGGTCATGATAAATAATCCCTATATATGTGGTTTGATACAATTTGTTAGTATCTTGTTAAGAATTTTTGCAAGTCTTGATCCTGATGTCTTCACCTTGGAATTCTTAAAATTGTTAAAGAAGAGTTAACCCCCATTCTACTCAAGTTATTTCTGAAGATCCAAAAGGATGGAACTCTCTCAAATTCATTCTATGAAGGTTCCATAACCTTTATTCTTAAAATAGACAAGATAATGAAAAGGAAGGAAAATAAAGACCAATATCTCTGATGAATATAGATGCAAAACTCTCAACAAGATACTAGCAAACCAAATCCAGCATCACATAAAAAACGTTATACATCACAACCAGGTAGGCCTTTTTCCAGGGATGCAATACCATAAATGTAATACACCATATTAGCAGAAAGAAAGATACAAACTATATGATCATATCAATTGATGCAGAAAAAGCATTTGATAAGATACAACTTCCCTTCATGATTAAGACTCAGCAAAATTGCCATAGAAGAAGGGTCATTTCTCAACAGAATAAAAGCTATCTATGAGCCATACAATGCTCTGCCACCACTGCTACCTGGAAAAGAACTGCACGCCAGCACCCCCCTGCCTACAGTACCACCACCATGGAGGACATGAATGAGTATGACAACACAGAGGGATTCTCCGAGGGATCCAAGATTGACACCAGCGATAATCAGCAGAAGGACTGTAAAATGTTTATTTGAGGCTTGAGCTGAGATGCAATATTTAAATATTTGTCTTGATTTATTTGTCTTGATTTGGGGAAGCTGTAGACTGCACAATTAAAATAGATCCAGTCATGGGACTATGAAGAGGATTTGGATTTGTGCTTTTCAAGGATGACACTAGTGTTGATAAGGTTTTGGAACTAAAGGAACACAAACTGGATGGCAAGTTGATAGACCCCAAAAGGGCCAAAGCTTTAAAAGGGAAAGAACTTCTCAAAAAGGTTTTTGTGGGTGGAATGAGCCCAGATACTTCTAACACACAAATCAAAGAATATTTCAGAACCTTTGGAGTTCAGATACTTCTAAAAAACAAATCAAAGAATATTTCAGAACCTTTGGAGAGATTGAAAACATTGTACTTCCCATGGATACAAAAACAAATGAAATAAGAGGATTTTGTTTTATCACATATACAGATAAAGAACCAGTAAAGAAATTATTAGAAAGCAAATACCATCAAATTGGTTCTGGGAAGTGTGAAGTCAAGGTTACACAACCCAAAGAGGTATATAGGCAACAACAACAACAACAACAACAAAATAAGGAAGAGATGCTGCAACTAATGGAAGAGATGGTAATAGGGGTTATCGTTGAAGTCAGGGCCAGAACTGGAATCAAGGATTTAGTAAATATTATGATCAAGGACATAGAAATTACAATAGTGCCTGTGACGGTGATCAAAACTATAGTGGCTATGGCAGATATGATTATATTGGGTATAAACTATGAGAGCTATGGATATGGAGAGGGATATGCAGACTACAGTGGCCAACAGAGTAATTTATGGCAAGGCATCTTGAGGGAGTGCCAATCACCAAAACAATTACCAGCCATACTAAAGGACTTTGGAGAAAATAGGAGATGTTAAAGTAATCCATCTTGCAGGATGACATTGACGATTTGTCTTCTGTCAATCTAAGACGATTATTTTGTAAAAGACCTTGAAGTGTACATGACACAACTGTTTGGGGACCAGCAGTTAGCATAATGGCTATATCACTGAACTCCCATGTAGTCGACCACGGTTTGTGTCCCAGACCCGGTGGTTTGAAACTCACGCTGGGCACATGTGCGTGAGTGCCCAAGGTCCCGAGAGGTGAATGGAGGAGAAGGGATTGTGGTGTGGCCATCCCCCCGGGGGGTAATTTCTCACTTTCTATCTCTCTGTCTCTCTCTGTTTGTCTGGCGAGCGTGCATGCCCTATAGCAAAAATCTCTCCAAAAACAACAACAAAAAAAAGACACAACTGTGTCCAACTGTTTATAGCCAGCAATTAGTTTTCTTTGTTTTTACATTGTCCTTTGTTATCTGTATTATGATTCAATGTTGATTTTGTGTTTATAAAAAATTTATTTGTATGATTTTATATTAAACCTCAAGTAAATGCTTCCTTATGAGAATAAAAAAGCTATCTATGAAAAACTCATTGGTAATATCATACTGAATGGGGAAAAGCTGATAGCTTTCTCAGTTAAAATTGGTGCAAAACAAAGATGCCCACTTTCTCTATTCCTTTTAAGTATAGTACTGGAAGTTCTCACCAACGCAATCAGAAAAGAGAATAAAATAAAAGGCATTCAAATACGAAAAGTAGAGGTGAAATTATCTCTATTTGCAGAAGACATTGTTTATATAGAAGACCTAATGCTATTCACGAAAAAATTCCTGGAAGTGATAAATGGATACAGTAAAGCTGCAGGATAAAAAATCAACATACAGAAATTTATAGCATTTCTATATACGAAGGCAGGCAAACTGAGATAGAACTGAAGAGAGTAACTCCATTTACTATAGCCACAAAAACTATAAGATATGTAGTAATAAATCTAACCAAAGAAATTAAAGACTCCATAAAAAACACATGAGAAGCTAAAAAATAAGTTGAAAATGACACAAAAAAGTGGAAGGACATCCCATGTTCCTGGACTGGAAGAATTAATATAAATGAAATGTAATTCTACCCAAATTAATCTACATATTTAATACAATTCCAATCAAAGTATCAGAGACATTCTTAACAGATCTAGAAAAGACAATCATACAATTTGTCTAGAATCATAAATGACCTCTATTGCCAAAGCAATGCTGCACAAGAATGGAGTGAGTGTCATCTCACTTCCTGTCCTGAAACTATACTGTGAAGCTGCGAGAATCAAAACAGCATGATATTGGCACAAAAGCAGACATGTGAACCAATGGAACAGAATAAAGACCCAGAAAAAATTCCCAAACATACAACCAACTGATTTTTGACACAGGATACCAATCAATCCAGTGGGAAAAGAAAAACCTCTTTAATAAATGGCATTGGAAAAACTGGATATCTACCTGCAGAAAGATGAATCTAAACTCCTACCTCTCATCATTGATAAATATCAACTCCAAGTGGATCAAAGATCTAAACCTAAGATGTGAAACTGTAAAACTACTGCTGGAAAACACTGGAGAATCTCTGGGAGACATTCAGGTAAGCAAAGTCTTTTTAAATAAAACCCTCAAAGCACAGTCAATAATCCCAAAAATAGACAATGGAATTACATCAGATTAAGAAATTTTTTTCAGGTATATGTGTTTATTTAAATACTTATACAAACATGGCCTAGGAGCAGTGCATACACTTTCCCAAAGGTCATTGCTTCCCATAAGGTATTGCACAATAGAAAACATATAAATTCTTGTTAATTTTCAAAATTAGATGTCAGTTGTATTTCTAAGCTCTATACTTCATACTATGTCAACAGTGAGTCTTCCTATCACTGTGTCATCCAACATAGAGCAAGAAAATATCAGGAAGAATGTCATTTTAAAAAGTCAAACAGCTTTAAACTTGAATCATTTACATGTTTATCTTATAAAATGCAAAAGCACTCTTCACCTAAAACTCTTAAAATATATAATTCAGTACTTTCCACTTTAAACAAAATAGAAAATATTTTGGATATCGAACAGTATATGCACAGCAAAAGACACAGTGATTAGTATGAATCAACAGACCTCAAAAATGGGAAATATTTTTTTAAGTTATGCTTTAGATAAGGAACTGATAATCAGAACACACAGGAAGGAACTCAAGCGGCTTTCAAAAAAAATAAATAAAAAAATGATCAAACCTATTAAAAGATGGAAACTGGGGAACCAGCAGTTAGCATAATGGCTATGTCGTTGGACTCCCACGCAGTCGACCGTGGTTTGCATCCCGGACCCATTGGCTTAAAACTCACGCCTGGCGCATGTGCATGCGTGCCCAAGATCCCGAGAGGAGAATGGAGGAGAAGGGATTGCGGCGTGCCCATTCCCCCTGGG
>NW_006159464.1:70322-72553 GCF_000334495.1 Tupaia belangeri chinensis | reverse complement strand
AAACCTGTTCAGAAAAAAAAAAAAAGATGGAAGCTGAAAAAACAACTCTCTAAAGAAGACATATGAACAGCCAAAAGGCATGTGAAAAATTGCTCAACATCTCTCATCATAGGGAGATGTAGATCAAAATCACAAGAACATACCATCTAACCCCAGTTAGAATGACTAAGATTAAAAAAAAAATGGTAAGTGCAAGCAAGAATGTGGTAAAAGGGGAAATCTCCTAAACTGCTGTACGGAATGTAATTTGGTCCAGCCACTGTGGAGAACAATATGGAGATTCCTCAAAGATCTAAAAATAGAACTACCATATGATCCAGCAAGCCAGCAATTTCACTCTTTGATATCTACCCAAAGGACATAAGAATGTTTAGAAAATTGCTTCCACATCTATGATTATTGTGGCATTATTCACAATTACTAATACATGGAATGAACCCAAATGTCCATCAACAGATGAATGGATTGAAAAAGTGTGGCACATATACTCTATGGAATACTGCTCTGCCATAAAAAAAAAAAATTAAAAAAATTAAAAAAACCAACAAGACCCTGGCTTTTGACAGAAAGTGGATGAATATGGAGATTTACTGCTGAGTGAAGCAAGCCAGTCTAGGAAGTAGAGACATTATATGTATCCACTTAGGATATACTGACTGTCCACACTCTATGGCCAAAACTGATTGACTTAAGGATATAGAAAACTTAGAAAATGGTTATATACCAGGCACAGTGTAGGAAGAAGGTGGGAGAAGGAGGAGAGTCTGAGGAAAGACATTAAGGAGAAAAATACAGAGACAAGACATTTATGGGACAAAGAAATGGGTCATTATCTGTTCATGATAATGTGTATAGTAACCCCATCTGGACTGATGAGAAATGTATTCATGTTGGAATATTCACTTTACAAGCTAAGTTACATATATGATTGAATGTATAAAAGATATTAAAATAAAATAAAATAAAAATCATGCCAGACATGTGCATGGTTGCCCGAAAATCTTAGGAGGACAATGGAAGAGAAGGGATTACAGATGTGGCAATTCCCCAGGGGGTTATTTCTCACTCTCCTCTCTTTCCAGTAAGTGCATATACCCTATGACCAAAAAAAAATCTTAAAAATAAATAAATAAATGGATTTTTAAAAATTTTGCATTATGTTTCTCAGAGATATTCATCTGTAGTTTTCCTTTCCTGTCATATACTTAACAGTTTGGGGAATGAGGTTGATAGAGGCTTCATAAAATGAATTTGAGAGAATTCCTTCCTTTTGGATCTTTAGAAATAATTTGAGTAGAATGAGGGTTACCTCTTCTTTAAAAGCTTTGTATAATACAGAACTGAAGCAATCAAGATCTGGGCTTTTCTTTGTTGGGTGGTTATTTATTGATGATTTAATCTTATTGCTTTTTATATGTATGCTTTCCATGTCCTCCTCATTCAATCTTGGTAGATTTTATGTGTCTAGGAATTTGTCCATCTCATTCTGGTTTTCCTGTTTGTTGGCATTTAGTCACTCATAGTATCCTCTCATGATGTCTTGTATTTCTATTATATTCATTGTAATATTATCTGCTTTATTATACATTCAATTTATCTGGTTCTTTCTCTCTTCTTAATTAGTCTAGCTAATGGTGTATCAATCTTGTTAATCTTTTCAAAGAAACAGATTTTACTTTCATTTATTTTCTTTATAGTTTATTTTCTATTTTGTTTATTTCTGCTTGAATCTTCATTATTTCTTTTCTCCTGGCAGTTATTGAACTTTTTTGTTGTTGCTGTTTTTCCAATTCTCTGAGGTATGATGTTAAGTTTTCCATTTGTAACCATACCTTCTTTTTCTTATGTGCACTAATTGCTATAAACTTCCCTTTTATGACTCCTTTTGTGGTGTCCCATAGATTATAAAAACTCATATACTCATTGTCATTTATTTCTATTAATATTTTGAATTTTTTTAAAAACATCTAATACCAAACTTAAGAACATGAAGATGGGGACCAGCGGTTGGCACAATGTCTATGTTGCTGGACTCCCATGTAGTAGACTGCAGTTTGAGTCCCAGACCCAGCAACTTAAGTTCACACTGGGCACATGTGCATGTGTACCCAAGATCCTGGGAGGAGAATGGAGGACAAGGTATTGGAGTGTGGCCATCCTCCCTGGGGATGATTTCTCACTTTCTTTCTCTCTGTCTCTCTCTGTCTTTCTGGTGAGTGCATGCGAAAAAC
>NW_006159464.1:56584-70308 GCF_000334495.1 Tupaia belangeri chinensis | reverse complement strand
AAAAAAAAAAAAAAAAAAAAGAACACAAAGATGTACTTCTATGCTTTCTCTTAATTGATTTTTTGTTGTTATATTTAGGACTTTGATTTGTTTTCTATTTTCTTTCCCTTTGGACAAAGTGACAAAGAAAAAGTGACAGAGAAAGAGCAAAAGGGAGAATACATCTACCAATAAGGTATACTCAAATCACAATCCGTTCTCCATTTCTCCATCTCCTATGATTTTGAGTATGTAAACTTACATGGCAGGGGAGTTTTTCAAGCTGCTGAGGCAGGGACTACAACTATAGTTAGAAATGTGGGATTTAGCTTCCAATGACAACTAGGCTATGAGCCAACCCAAGTAAAGTTTTAAAGATGTCAAAATATTATAATAAACAAACAATAAAATGCACGTAATTCAATTTTGCATTAATTTTTGTGTGATGTAAGGTATTATTATTTCATATAAGGATATCCAAATGTCCCAGCACTATTTGTTGAAAGAACTATAATTTCCCTTTGAAAGATCTCGACACTTCTGTCAAAAAGCAATTTACCCCATATATGGACTTTTTCCTGAACTCTTAATTATATGCCATTTATCTATATGTCTATACATAAAACACATGATACTAACGCCCTGTTTTTGTTACTGTAGATTGTTATTGACTTTTGAAATTTAGAAATGTGTGTTCTCTAACATTATTATCTTTCACGATAATTTTGACTATTCCAGGTTTTTTGTAATTAAACAAATTTTAGGGTTGATATTTTTATTTCAGAAAGAAAAGACTGCTGGGTTTTTATAGGGATTACATTTAATCTGTAGATTTCTTGGGAGGGTGATACTACCATTTAACTATGTGGTCTTTCTTTTTCTTTTTGAAGTTTATTAATATATTCCATGATATATAGAGAGATGTAGCACCTTCAACAGGATCATCACACTGTGACTTACCCCCACCTTCACCCAGCATTGGTTATGAACACACATGTGCCTTGTGTAATTACGGAGGTCCCTAGGCATAAATTAATAACCTTTATATTTCAATCTCCCTTGCAGAGCATTATGTTTACTCAATGTGCCACTGTCTGGCCCTGAACCAATCTTTCAATCCATAAACCCAGGATTATCTTTTCACTCATTTTAGATATAATTGGATTTCTTTCCATAAAGTTTTCTGACTTTAAATGTATATAATCATACCTATTTTTATTCATTTATTGTGCTTCACTTTGTTGTATGTCACAGATTTTGCATTTTTTACAAATTTAAAGTATGTGGGAACCTTGGTTTGAATATGTTAATAACATTTTTTTTCCAACAACATGTGATAACTTTTGTCTGTGTCACATTTTGGTAATCCTTACAATATTTTAACTTTCTCATTATTATTTTATTTGTTATGGTGATCTGTGAGCAGTGTCTTTGATGTTACTATTATAATTATTTTGATGCACCACATAATGTATCCATATAAGATAGTGAACTTAATCGATAAATGTGTAAATTCTGACTGCTCTACCAACTGATCACTCCTTCATCTCTGTCTCTCTGCATGGTCTTCTTTATTTACTGAGACACAATAATATTGAAATGAGTCCAACGAATAACTGTACCATGGCCTCTACTTGTTCCAGTGAAGGAAAGAATCACATCTCATTTTAAATCAAAAGCTAGAAATGATTAAACTGAGTGAGCATTGAATGTCAAAAGCAAAACAGGCCAAAATCCATGCCTTTTGCGCCAAACAGGTAGCTAAATTGTGAATTCAAAGGAAAAGATTTTGAGAAAAATTAAATGTATTACATGAACACACAAATGATAAGAATATAAAACAATCTTATTGTTCATATATAGGAAGTTTTAGTGGTCTGGGTAGAAGATCCAGAGAGAAGGTATGCATAATTGTTTTTTATGCATAATGTTATTGAATAATTAATAGACTACGGTACAGTGTAGAGGTAATTTATATGCACTGGGAAACAAACAAAAATGTGGCTCCTTTTATTATAATGGTCTAGAACTGAACCTACAGTATTTCTGATGTATACCTTTTAAGTCTAACATCTCTTCAGTTAAATCACACCTATTTTAATCATTTTGAAGCATCTTTTAAATGAAATTATTTTCTTAACTTTCTTTTGGAATTGTCATTGAGAGTATACAATAATTTGACTAAATTTTTTTAATATTGGCATTGTATGCTGAAATTTTGCTAAATTTATAGTTCTGATATGTTAGAATTTTTATGCACAGTTTTAAATTATCTACATAATTTCATTTCTTCCTTTCTTATTAGAATAATTTTTATCTTTATTTCTTGACTAAAACCACTCCAAGACAATGTTGACTAAAATAGTAAAAGTGAGAATTTTTATCTTTTTTTATCTGATCTAAAAAAGACAGCTTTAGTTTCTCCCAGTTGAGTAAGATGTGAGGTTTTTTTTTTTCACATATGCCCCTTGTCATGTTGAGGAAATTTCCTTCTATTTCCAGTTTGTTGAGAGTTATTATCAAGAAAATGTATTTTATTTGTCAAATGTTTTTTTCTTAAATAATTGAGATGTTTATTTTTTCTTAATTTTTTAAAAATTCTAGTAAGGTGGTATATTACTCATTTATCCTATTAAATAGCTTATTTCACATATAAGTTGAACCATCACTTGCATTTCTGTGATAAATCCCATTTGGTCATGGTATGTAGTATGTTTACTATGATTCTAGATTTGTAACATTAAAGCTTGGGTATCTGTATTAATAAGGGCTATTAACTCTACAGTTTTCTTGTAATGTATTTTTCTGCCTCTGGTCTCATGAAATGAGATGGAATGTGTCCCCCCTCTTTTATTTTTTGGAAGGTTTTAGATTGTTGACATTAATTATCTTTCAAATGTTTTATATAATTCACCAGTGAAGCCATCTGATTCTGAAATATTTTTTTGAGTTTTGAGTTTTGTGAGTTTTTTCAATGCAAGCCCTTTTCATATCATAGGACTTTGTATATTTTATGTTTCTTCTTGAATCCATTTGAGTAGTTTTTGTGTTTCTGAGACCTTGTCCATTTCATCTAGGTTATATAAATATTGGTATATAGTTTTTCATAGTGTTCTTTTATAGTTATTTTTATTTCTGTGAACATAGTAGTAATGTCCTTACATTCATTTCTAATTGGAGTCTACTTTATTTTTTACATCTAGCTAAATATTTATCTGTTTTGTTAACATTTTCAAAGAGTCAATATTGGATTTCATTAATTTTTCTTCTCAATATTTTTTTAGAGGTTTTGCTATAGGACGTATGCGCTCTCCAGACAGACAAAGAGAGAGACAGAGAGAGACAGAAAGCGAGAAACCATCCCCCAGGGGGTATGGCCATGCCACAATCCCCTATCCTCCATTATTCTCTCAGGATCCTGGGCACGCACGCACACGCGCCTGGCATGAGTGTTTGAAGCCACCAGGTCGGGCACTCGAACCATGGTCGACCACGTGGGAGTCCAATGACATTGCCATTACGCTAACTGCTGGTCCCTTCTCTATATTTTCTTTAATCGCTATTATTGCCTTCCTTTTGTTAACTTTAGATTTATTTTGCACTTATTCTTTACATCACTGACAAATGCAATGATATGAATATTTTCCCTTCCCCTTTCTTTTGAAGTCTTCATAGTTTACTTTTGTTTAGATATTTTATTCATTTTAAGTTAATTTTTTATATAGTGTTAAATTAGTATCCAACTTTGACATTTTGCATATGGAGATAAAATTTTCCCAAATCATATTTTGAAAATGGTGTCCTTTCTCCATTAAATGGTCTTCACACTCTTATCAAATATTATTTGATCATAAATGTGAGAGTTTATTTCTGGGCTCACTATCAGAATCTGTGAAGCTGACTTTATTATCACACTGTATTTTATTTTGTTTTGCTTTGTTTTGTTTTATAATGTAGCTTTGTTGTAAGTTTTGAAGTCAATATGAGACTTCCAGCTTTATTCTTCCTTTTCAGGAATATTTCCACTACTTGTGACCCATAGAAACTCCAAATTAATTTTATTTATCCTACTTTATTAAAGTATAATTGGTGAATTAAAAATATATTTAAGGTGTACAATGTGATGTTCTGATTATGTACATATATGTATATATACATATATATATATATAATGTGTGTCTGTATAGCAAAAAAAAATAACATAATCAGATTAAAATATCCACCAACTCACATACTTACTGTGTGTTTTTTAATGTGTGTGGTGAGAAAACTTAAGATCTAAACTCTTAGCAAATTTCAAGTATAACATACAGTATTATTAACTACACTCATGATATACATTAGGAATTCAAAACTTTTTCATCTTATAATTGAACGTTTATATTCTTTGACTGATATTACTCCATTTTTTCAATATCCTAATCCTGCATAACAACTTATCTGCCTGCAGTTACAATGAGTTAATTTTTTTTGAAATTCTTCTTGTATGTGAGATCATACTGTTTGTCCTTTTGTATTTTCTTATTTTATTTACCCTAACTTTTTTCAGGTTCACCAATGTTCTTGAAAATGTCAAGATTTGCTTCTCTTTTAGAGCTTATTAATATTTCATTATTTATAAGTACCACTTACATTTATCCATTGTCAGGCTCTTAGCTTTCTTCTTTCCTTTTCTTTCTTTTTTTCTTTCTCTTTCTTCTTCATTCTTTCTTTTGTTTTTTAAATAGATTTTTGCCTTAGGGAATATGTACTCACTCTAGGGAGAGAGACAGACACAGTGAAAGAGAAAGTGAGAAATCACTCCCCGGGGAAATAGGCACACCACAATCCCTTCTCCATTCTTTCCAGGATCTTGAGCATGCAGGCATATATGTACCTGGTGTGATTTTCAAGCCACCAGGTCCACAATTCAAGTCACACCATGGTAGGCCATGTAGGAGTACAACAATGTAACTGCTACACCATCTGCTGACCCCAGCTTTTTCCTATATCTTGGCTATTGTGAAAAATAATTCAAGAATCATTGAGTGTATTTATGTCTTCCAGATAGTACCTTTATTTCTTTTGGATATATCCAGAAGAATTGTGGTGTTATTTGGTAATTCTATTTTTAATTTTATGAGGAACCTCCATACTGCTTATCATGTGGCAGTACCAATTTATATCCTACCAAATATGTGCCAACACTTATTATCTTTGACTTTTTAATAATAGCCATCTTGCAGCAGAGCCCACTTCCATCTCCAGACCACTGACCTAAAGAAAACTGAAGCAGGGACTGTCTCTAGTGCCTGGTTCCAACATCAGCTCCTCCATTCCCAGAGCACTTCCCTATCATCAAGGACTGCAGCCAACTGTCCAGCAGAGCCCACTCCCATTTCCAGACCCCTGGCCTAAAGGAAACTGAGGTAGGTCCTGTTGCTGGCTCTTGGCCCTAGCCCCAGCTTCCCCTATCCCCAGAGCTCTTTCTTGTCATCAAGGTAGGCTTTTTTTCCTTCTATTTTTCTACTTTCTTTTGTTAATTTCCTACTTCTCACCACACAGGACTGCCTGCAACTATCTAGCAGAGCGCACTTCTATCTCCAGAGCCCAGGCCTAAAGGAAATTGAGGCAAGGCTTGTCTCTGGTCCGTGGTCCCAGCTCCAGCTTCCTCCATCCCCAGAGCCTTTCACTGTCAGAAAGATAGGCTTTTTTTCTTCTCTTCTTCTTTTTTTCATTTGTTAATTACCTACATCTCCTGATTCCACAAACTGCCCCTAGCTATCCAGCAGAGCACACATCTATCTCCAGCTGCCAGGGCTAAAGGAAACTGAAGCAGGGCCAGTAGTATGTGGCATGCAACATTTTCTTTATTCTCTTCTATACTCTTTTTTATTCCCTCTTAAATTTTCATCTCCTGCTTATCTGCCACACACCGACAGGGGGGCAGACAGGCCTAGAATCACAGTTTTAAAATACCCTAGTACTGCGATGCTCCTTGAGATCTTCCCTTTTACTTAAAAATCTGCATAAAAGGAAAATCTGCTCTTCAGATAGCTGAGTAGAGAACTCCTCCGGTGGAGACCACATTGCTAAACACAGCAGAAGAGAGACTTCAACACACATCAGTCCAAAGTAAAAGGGAAGCACACTTGTTCCCAGACCAAAAAACATTCTCCAAAAAGGTATCCAAAAGTGAATACATCTCCCCATGGCTAGAAGTAGAAGAGCCTCAGGTCTGAATAAACCAAGAAATAGGTCTACATCAAAAGAACACAATAACTCCACTCAATCAAAAAGAAAAAAAAAAAAACAGAAATTGATACCAAAATGTCAGAGAAAGAATTTAGAATATTAGAACAGGAGATTAGAAAGTTCTTCCATGTTATGAAAGAAAAAATGGACAATCTAAGAAAGAATCAGATGGAATTATTACATATAAAGTCTGTAATACATAAAATCAAAAACTGTCTTGAAAGTATTAAAATTCAATTTTAGAAGATCAAATCACCGACATAGAAGATAAAAACAGTGACTTAGAAAAAAGCATCAAAATGATAGAGAAAATAATTAAAAAACAAGAGGATAATATACAAGAAACACTAGACTCCATTAAATGTCCAAATATCCAAATAATCAGTATCCCAGGAGGTGAAGAAACTAATAAGGACATGGAAAATCTACTCCACAAAATCCAAGAAGAAAACTTCTCAAGTATAGAGAAGCACTCACACATCCAGACCTAAGAAATACAGTGAACTCCAAATAGAATCAACCCAAGAAAATCTTCCCAAAGGCACATCTTAGCCAGACTGGGCAAGATTACAGAAAAAAAAAATAAACTAAAATTGGCAAGAGAGAAATGACAAGTGACTTACAAAGATTATTTCATTAGGCTAACAGTGGAACTTTCAACAGAAACAATGCAAGCAAGAAAAGAATTGGAAGATATATTGAAAGTGTTAAGAGAGAAACAATTTTAACCAAGATTATTATATCAACCAAGATTACCCTTCATATGGGAAAAAATGATTAAAATCTTCTAAAACAAACAAAACCTGAGAGAATTTGCCAACATCAGACCAGCTCTACAAGACTGTGAAGAGTCTTCTTCCAGGAAAACTAAAGAATGAACAGATAGATATAAGGGAATAAAAGACAACCAAGACAATGGCCAACTTAAAGGTAGGGACCAGTATGGAAATATCAATAATAACATCAAATGTTAATGGGATAAATTCTCCAATCAAGAGACACAAACTGGCTGAATAAATATAAAAAACAGAAACTCTCTATCTGTTGTCTACAAGAAACGCAACTCATGGATAAAGAAATACAAAGACTAAAAGTGAAGGGCTAGGAAAAGATATTCAGTGCAAATGGGAACCAAAAAGGAGCTGGAGTTGAAACACTAATTTCTGACAAAATAGGCTTTAAAACAAAAACTGTTTTAAGAGACAAAGAAAGGCACTGTATAATAGTGAAAGGGATAATCCATCATTAATTTATGATGCTTATAAAAATCTAGGCACCTAAATCAGGAGCACCCAGATACATGAAGAAAAGGCTGTTAGGTCTAAAGGGAGAGATAGACTGCAACTAATTGTTGTAGACCTCAACCACCCATTATCTCCTCTGGATAGATCATCTAGACAAAAAATAAGTAAAGAGATAAAAGATCTACATGATAACATAAATCAAATGGACTTAACAGACATCAATAGAACTTCCCATGCAAAAAACATGAGTTACACTTTTTTTCACCTACCCTCCCCCCACATGGAACCTTTTTGAAGATTGAACACATGATAGAGCACATAGAAACCCTCTACAGATTCAAAAGCATAGGAACTATATCTAGCATCTTATCCAACCATGATGGAATTAAACTTGATACTAATGTTCAAAAAATCCTCAAAAAATGCAAATACATGGAAACTAAATAAACTAATTCTGAATGACTTTAAAACTACTGAAGAAATTAAGATGGAAATAAAAAGATTTATGAAGCGAATGACAATGAGGTCATGAGTTTCCATAATCTTTGGGACACTGCCAAGGCAGTCATAAGAGGGAAGTGTATAGCAATTAGTGCACATAAGAATAAGATGGAAAGAAAGCAACTGAAACTCCTAATATTGTACGAGAGAATTTAAAAAGCAACAGAAAAAAAAATCCAAAAAAACCCCAGGAGAAAAGAAATAATAAAGATCAGAGCAAAAGTAAATGAAATAGAAAATAAATAAACTACATAGAAAATAAATGAAAGTAAAAGCTGTTTCTTTGAAAAGAAACAAAATTGATACACCACTCAGGAGACTTACTAAGAAGACTAGAGAAAGGAACCAGGTAATGTGCAATGAAGCAGGCAATATAACAACAGATATAATAGAAATACAAAACATCATGAGAGGTTACTATGAAGAACTATATGCGAGCAGACAAGAAAATCTGGATAAGATGGGCAAATTTCTGGACACATATATCTACCAAGATTAAACCAGGAGGATGTAGAAAGTCTGAATAAGCCCATAAAAGTCAGGAGATTGAATCAGTAATAAATAACCTCCCAACAAAGAAAAGCCCTGGTCCTCATGGTTTCACCTCTGACTTCTTCAAAACTTTAAAGAAGAGTTAACTCCTATTCTGATCAAGCTATTTCTAAAGATCCAAAAGAATGAAACTCTTCCAAATTCATTCTATGAAGCCTCCATCACCTTTATACTTAAAACAGATCATAACTAGACGAGGAATAAAAACTATAGACCAATATATCTGATGAATAAAGATACAAAATTTTCAACAAGATACCAGCAACTCATATCCAACAACATATAAAAAAGATTACACATCACGACTAGGTAGGCTTTATTCCAAGGATGCAATGTTGGTTCAACATATATAAAACCATAAATGTAACATACAATATTAACATAAAGAAAGAAAAAACCTATGGTTTATCGATTGATGTAGAAAAAGCATTTTAAATGATAAACATCATTTCATGATCAAGACTCTCAGAAAAATGAGCATAAAAGGGTTATTTCTCAGCACAGAAAAAGCTATCTATGAAAAACCCATAGCTTACATCATCCAAAATGGAAAAAAGCTGAAATATTTTTAACTAAAAATGGGTACAAAATAAGGATGCCCACTTCCTCTAGTCCTTTTCAATAGAGTACTGGAAGTCCTGGTCAACACAATCAGAAAAGAGAATAAAATAAAAGGCATTCAAATAGAAAAATAAAAGGTGAAATTTTATTTGTAAATGACATGATGGTATAGAAGACCCAATGTTATCCATGAAAATATTCCTTGAAGTAATACATGAATACAGTAAAGTTACAGGATACAAAATCAACATGCAGAAATGTATAGTATTTCTATATACATACAGCAGACAGACTTAAAACTGAAAAAGAATTCCATTCACTATAACCACAAAATGTATTAGATAACTAAGAATAAACCTAACCAAAGAAGTTAATGACCTCCACAAGGAAAACTATGAGAAGCTAAAAAAATGAAATTGAAAATGACACAAAACAGTGGTCAGACCCAAGTTTTGGATTGTAAAAATTAATACAACCAAAATAGCAATTCTACTCAAATTAATCTACATATTTAACAAAATCCCAATCAAAGTGCCAGAGACATTGTTCACAGATCCAGAAAAGACAATCATACAATTTTTCTGGAATCATAAAAGACCTCACATTGCCAAAGCAATCCTGCACAGAAAGAGTGGAGTGGGTGACATGGCACTAACTAACCCCCGAGCAATACTACAAAGCTGTGGCAATCATAACAGCATGGCATTGGCACAGAAACAGACATGTGGATCAATGGAACAGAATAGAGATTCCAGAAATAAACTCCCAAGCATACAACAAACTGATTTTTGATAAAGGGTACCAGCCAATTCAGTGAGAAAAGAAAAACCTCTTTAGTAAATGGTGCTGGAAAAACTAGATATCCAGCTGCAGAAAAATGAATCTGAACCTCTACCTCTCACCACTGAAAAAAAATCAACTCAAAGTGTATCAAAAATCTCAACCAAAGATAAGACCACAAACTATAAAACTGCTTCTGGAAAACACTAGGGAAACTCTGGGAGATATTGGGGTAGGCAAAGACTTTTTCAATAAGACCCCCAAAACTCAGTCAGTAATCCTAAAAATAGACAAGTGAGATTACATCAGATTTAAAATTTTCTGCATGGCTAATGCACAATAATTAGTGTGAATCTACAGCCCTCAGAATGAGAAAATATTTTTGTAAACTATGCATCAGATAAGGAACTGATAACCAGAAGACACAAGGAACTCAAGCAGTTGTCCCCCCAAAAAGAAAACCCTATTAAAAGATGGGAGAGGGGGCAGCATGTGTGTGCATGCATGCCCAAGATCCTGAGAGGAGAATGGAGGAGAAGGGATTGCGGCATGGCCATCCCCACTACCGAGAGATTTCTTGTTTTCTATCTCTCTGCTTTTCTGGTGAGCACATGCACCCTATAGCAAAAACCTCTCTAACACACACACACACACACACACACAATGAGATACTACCTCACCCCAGTTAGAATGACTATGAGGGAAAAGAAAAGAAAGAAAAGAAAAGAGGAGAGGAGAGGAGAGGAGAGGAGAGGAGAAGAGAGGAGAAGAGAGGAGAAGAGAGGAGAAGAGAGGAGAAGAGAAGAGAAGAGGAGAGGAGAAGAAAGGAGAGAGAAGAGAAGAGAAGAGGAGAGGAGAAGAAAGGAGAGAGAAGAGAAGAGAAGAGAAGAGAAGAGAAGAGAAGAGAAGAGAAGAGAAGAGAAGAGAAGAGAAGAGAAGAGAAGAGAAGAGAAGAGAAGAGAAGAGAAGAGAAGAGAAGAGAAGAGAAGAGAAGAGAAGAGAAGAGAAGAGAAGAGAAGAGAAGAGAAGAGAAGAGAAGAGAAGAGAAGAGAAGAGAAGAGAAGAGAAGAGAAGAAAGGATAAGTTCTGGTGGGAGTTGGTGAAAGCTAAACTCTCCTACACTCCTGGTGGGTATGTAAATTTTTTCAGCCACTGTGGAGAACAATTTGGAGATTCTTCACGGATCTACAAATAGAACTACCATATGATTTATCAGTCTCACTTCTTGATATCTACCCAAAGACAGAATTCTCAATCAGAAAAGTGCTTGGAACATCAATGTTTATTCTGGCATTATTCACAATTGCTAAGACATAGAACCAACCCAAATGCCCATGAACAGATGAGTGGATTGAAAAAGTATGGCACATATACTCTATGAAATACTACTAAGCCATAAAAAACAACAGGACCCTGGTTTTTGACTGAAAGTGGATGAATATGAAAGACTTAATGCTGAGTGAAGAAATCCAGGCTAGGAAGGAGAGATATTATATGTCTTCATTTAATATATACCAAGTGTCCACACTGTGGCTGAAACTGAATGACTAAAGTTTATAGAAACTTAGTATATGGTTGTTAATACAGATATAGTGAGGGAAGAGGGCATGTGAAGGAAGGGTCTGAGGAAAGACATTAAAGGGAAAAATAGGCAAAGCATTTATGGGACAAAGAAATGGATTATTATCTAACTTTATAATATTATTGATTGCATTGGTGAGAAATGTACACATGTTTGAATATTCTCTTTGTAAGCTAAGAACATGTGATTGAATGTATAAAACAAATTGAAATAAAAAGAAAAAAATTAAAAAGAAAAAGTAATAGCCATCTTAAAAGGTGTGAAGTGATATCTCATTGTGATTTTACATACATTTTCTTCATCATTCATGATGTTAACTAACTTTGCATATACATATTGGCAGTTTGTATGTATTCTTTTGAGAAACATCTGACTAGATCCATTCCCTAGTTTTCAAAATCAGGTTATTTGTTTTATTGTAGGACTTTCTCATATATTTTCAAGATTAATCCTTCATTGAATATGTGGCTTGCAAACATTATCTCTTATCCTATAGGTTGCCTTTTGTTGACTTTTTTTTGCTGTGTAACTTTTTAGTTCAATATATTTCTATTTGTGCATATTTACTTTTGTTGCCTGTGCCTTTGTGTCATGTTTGAAAAATATAAGTTTTTAGATCAAAATCATGAAACTTTTCCTTTATATTGTCTTCTAGGTATTTTACAGTTTCAGGTCTTATGTGTATTTAATATTTTGAGTGTTTTTTTATATAGTGTAAAGTAATCCAGTTACTTTCTTTCATTTTTTTTTCTTTTTTTGGCATGTGGATATCCAGTTTTCCTTGAATAATTTATCAAAAAGACCATTCTTTTGTATGTGTATTTGCTGACTTTGTCAATGATTAATTTGTTATATGCATAGGTTTATTTCTAGGCTTTCTGTTCTGTACCACTGCCTTGTCTGTTTTTATTAAAATAGCATATGCTACCTTGATTACAATAGATTTGTGATATAATTTAAATTGGGGAATTGTTATGCCCCTAGCTTTGTTCTTTTTCAAGAATACTTTAGTTTTTAGTGTATTCTTTAGTTCCATACAAAATTTCAGATTTTTTTTTTTAAATTGTGACAATTTTGTTTTAACTTTGATAGAGATTACAATGAACCTGTAGATCATTTTGGGTAGTATTGGTGTAGTACGGACACTTCGACAATATTAATACTTCCAATTCACAAACATGGGCTATCATTGAATTTAATTGTGTGTGTTTTAATTCTTTTCATCAAACTTTTAATTTTTCCCCCCTCAGGCAACTTATGTATCTTTTTAAAAAATTTTTTCTTTTATTTATTTGTTTTCATTTCCTTTTCTTCCATACATTCAATCACATTATTATTTGTCTTACAAAATGGATGTTTAAACAGGTGAACATTTCTCCCTAGTACTGTTGATAAAACTACAAAATATCTTCAACAGGTAATACCACACCTCTTTGTGCCATTAATGTTTTGCCTCCCTGTCCCTCCCCTAAATGTCCTTCCTCAGACCTTCCTTTTTCACACACACTATATCTGGTATTTACATCTATATACTGCATTTCTATATCCTTTAGACAATTAGTTTCAGTCATAGAGTGCAGACACTTCGTATATATACAGTGGGGGACAGACAATGCCTCTCCTTCATAGCATGGCTTGCTCTGCTCAGCAGTAAATCTTCCATATTCATCCACTTCCTTTCAAAAGCCAGGGTTTTGTTGTTTTTTATGTATGAATAGTATTCCATCGAGTAAATGTGCCACAGTTTTTCTAACAATTCATCAGTTTGTGGACATTTGGGTTGTTTCCATGACTTAGCAATCAGGAAAAGTGCGTTTTTTGTTTTTTTAAACTTAGACATTCTGACTGGGGTTAGGTGACATCTCATTGTTGTTTTGATGTGCATTTCTCTCAAAGTGAGGGATGTTGAGCATTTTTTCTTATGCCTTTTAGCTGTTCCTATGTCATCTTTAGAGAGTGTTTTTTTCCACTCATTCTCCCATCTTTTAATAGGATTGATTATCTTTTTCCAGAACAGCTGCTTAAGTACCTTGTGAATTCCGGTTATGAGTTGCTTATCTGATGCCTAGTTTACAAAAATATTTTCCCATTCTGAGGGCTGTCTATTCACACTAATCGCTGTGTCCTTTGCCATGAAGAAACTTCTTAGTCTGATGTAATCCTACTTGTCTATTTTGGGAATTATTGACTGTGTGTTGGGAGTCTTATTTAAGAAGTCTTTGCCTACCCCAATGTCTCCCGGAGTTTCCCCAGTGTTTTCCAGGAGCAGTTTTATAGTTTGAAGTCTTAGG
>NW_006159464.1:54479-55279 GCF_000334495.1 Tupaia belangeri chinensis | reverse complement strand
GGGCCAGGGCTTTTCTTTGTAGGGAGGTTATTTATAACTGATTCGATCTCCTGGCTTGTTATGGACCTATTCAGACTTTCTATATCATCCTGGCTCAATCTAGGTAGATTATACGTGTCCAGGAATTTGTCCATCTCATCTAGATTATCTTGTTTCTTAGCATACCGATGTTCATAGTATTCTCTAATAATGTTTTTATTTCTACTATGTCTGTTGTATTTTGCATGTTTCCTTGCAGATCTGATTCACCTGGTTCTTTTCTCTCTTCTTCTTAATAATTCTCACTAGTGGTGTATCAATTTTGTTTATCTTTTCAAAAAACCAACTTTCAGTTTCATTTATTTTCTGTATAGTTTGCTTATTTTCTATTTCATTTATTTCTGCTCAGATCTTTACTATTTTCTTTCTCCTGGAGTTTTTTTGGATCTTTTCCAATTCTGTGAGGCATGATGTTAGGTGATCCATTTGCCTTCTTTCCATGTTCCTCTTATGTGCACTAATTGCTATGAACTTCCCTCCTATGACTGATTTAGCAGTGTCCCAAAGATAATGGAAAGTCGTGTCCTCATTGTCGTTGGCTTCCATGAACCTTTTGATTTCAGTCTTTATTTCTCCTGTGGTGGAGTCATTCAGGCATAGGTTATTAAGTTTCCATGTATTTGAGTATTTTTGAGTATTTCTCTTGAAATTAAACTCAAGTTTAATTCCATCATGGTCGGAGAAGGTACTGGATATAGTTTCTATGCTTTTGAATCTGTAGAGGCTTGGTTTGTGCCTTTTGATATGGTCAAACTTCAAGA
>NW_006159464.1:49808-53249 GCF_000334495.1 Tupaia belangeri chinensis | reverse complement strand
TCCATTTCTTCCTTCATATCATGGAAGGACTTTCTCATCTCCTGTAGTTCATTGTATCTTTTCTGTTCCAGCTAATAGTATTTGTTCATCATGAATGTTCTAAATTCTATCTCAGACATTTTGGTAACGTTCTCTATTTTTTTTTTTTTTTTTTTACATTTTTAATACATTCAATTACATTATTTAGCTTACAACATGATCATTTCAATATATGAACATATGAACATTTCTCCCCGGTCTAGTTGTTGTTTACTGTGTTCTTTTTTTTTTTTTTACATTTTTAATACATTCAATTACATTATTTAGCTTACAACATGATCATTTCAATATATGAACATATGAACATTTCTCCCCGGTCTAGTTGTTGTTTACTGTGTTCTTTTTTTTTTTTTTACATTTTTAATACATTCAATTACATTATTTAGCTTACAACATGATCATTTCAATATATGAACATATGAACATTTCTCCCCGGTCTAGTTGTTGTTTACTGTGTTCTTTTGGTGGAGACATACTTCCTGCTTTATTCAGACCTGAGGTTCTTCTACTTCTAACCATTGGGAGATGTGTTCCCTTTGAAAAACCTTTTAAGAGAACATTTCCTCTAATAGGAGCAAGTGTGTTTCCTTTTTGCTGTGGAATAAAGACAGCCAAAGTCTCTCTTCTATTATGTTTAGCAATGTGATTCAAGGAAAATATTCTCTTCAGATGTACAAAGAAAAGCATCTCCTTCTTCTCAGGTAGTTCAGTGAAAGGGAGGATCCCAGAGAGTCTTAAAATACTGGCTGAAAGAGGGGTCTTTGGCTTGGGGGTCCCAGGGGCTGAAGCTACGGGGGGCAGTCCTCCCTCAGAGTTCTTGGGGCAGGTGTCGAAATATGAGAGTGGGGTGTCTGTAGGACTGAGGGCATTCCTAGCTGCAAGAGAGTTCTCTGGCTTGGGAGTCTGGGGGCTGAAGCTATGGGGGGGCAGTCCTCCCTCGAAATTCCTGGCCCATTGTTTGGAAGATAGGAGTGGGGTGTCTGTAGGACTGAGTTTTTTGTTTTTTTTTTTTTAATTCTTGGATACTTTATTATTCTTTAGTATTTTTTTATGCTTGTGTAAATAAAATTTTATTTTAACTTAATTTCAGGTGTTTATTGACAGTGTACTGAAATTCACTAATTCCTGTATGTTGATTTGTATCCTTCAAATTTACTGAATGCATGTATTCTAAGAGTTTTTGGTGTAATGTTTTTCCATATATAAATTCATGTTACCTTCAAATACAAACTTTTACTTTTTTTTCTTTCCAATTTGGATGAATTTGTATATTTTTCTTTTCTAATTGCTCTGAAGATAACTTCTAGCATAATTTTGAATGGAAATGATGATGCTGGGTACCCTTTTTCTTGTACCCAAATTTAGAGAAAAAGTTTTCATTGTTCAACCATGGAATATGATATTAGCTATGGACTTGTCATACATATACTTAACTATATTGAGGTACATTATTCCCTCCATTACTAATTTTTGAGAGTTTTTACCATAGAAAAAAAATAATTTTGTCAAATACTTTCTCTTTATCTCTTTAAATAATCATGGAAGTTTCAGCTTTTATTCTGTTAATGAAGTTTATCACATTTATTGATTTGCACATGTTGGAACATTCTTATAATTCTAGAATAAATCCCACTTAACCTGATCATGGTGTTTGATCATTTTAATATGCTGTTGAATTTCATTTGCTAGTATTTTGTTTGAGGGTTATTACACCTATATGCTTTAGGGATAATCAATTGTGGCTTTCTTTTCTCATAATGTCGTCACAAAATTTACCAGCAAAGCCATCAAAATATAGGCTTTACTTGGATGGATTTTTAAAATTTTTTTTTGCTATAGAGTGCATGCACTCACTGGAGAGAAACAGAGAACAGAGAGAGGAAGAGAGAAGAAATTTGAGAAAACAAACCCCAGGGGGGATGACCATACTACAATTCCTTCCCATTGATTCTCCTGTTGAGATTATGAGCATGAACACATGTTCACCCAAGGTGTTTGCAAACCATGATGTCTGAGACTCAATTATGCAATCAGTTATGTGGCATCCAATCATGCTAACCATCATGCTACCAATTGACAGGTTTGGGGTTTTTTTAGCTTCAAAATCTTTGTTTACATCGTCGTTTAAGTCATCTATCCTTTTGCTAATTTTGTCTATCTATATTTTCTTGTAGCAAATTGAGGCTGCATTGGAAAGAGAATTTACCTAACATGAAATACACTTCAGAGCAGTCAAGTTAGGAATATTATACACATTATCACCAACAGGTAATACACATTTCTGTGTCCCACAAATGTCTTACCTCTTTATTTTTTCTCTCTAACATTCTTCCCTACTCTTCCTCTTTCCCACCCTCCTTCCACACTGTCACCAATGTCCATAACTATTTTCAATGTGTTTATGCCCTCCAATCTTTCAGTCTCTACCATAGAGTGCAGACATTCAGTATATGTTAAGTGGAAACAAACAATGTCTCTTTCATGAACTGAGTTACTTCACTCATCAATAAATCTTTCGTATTTGTCTGCTTACTATCAAATGCCAAGGTTTTTATTTTTTATGGCTAAATAGTATTCCATGGAGAACATGTGCCGTATTTTTCAATCCATTCATCTATCGGTGAACACTTGTGTTGGTTTCATGTCTTAATAATCATGAATAATGTGGCAATAAACATAGATGTGCATGCACTTTTCTGACTAAGCATTCCCCTGCCTTTTGGGTAGATATCTAGGAGTGGAATTGCTGGATAATATGATATTTATATTTGTAAGCCTTTTAGGAACAACCACATTGTTTTCATGGTGACTGGACCAATTTACATTTCCACCAGTAGTGTAGGAGAGTACCCCTTTCACCACAAGCACACTGGCCATTATTATTTTGCTTTTAATCTCTGACATTCTGACAGAATTTAGGTGATATCTCACTATGATTCTAATTTACAACTCCCTTATGATGAGAGATGTTAAGCATTTTTTCATGTACCTTTTGGCATTTCATATGTTTTCTTTAAAGAGTTGTGGGTTCAGCTCATTTTTCTATCTTTAATGGGCTAATCATTTTTTTTTTCAGGTAAACTACTTGAGCTCCCTGTGCATTCTGGTTATCAGTCCCTATTCTGAGGCATAGTTTACAAAAATATTATTTCATTCTGAGGATTGTCAATTCACACTAATTACTGTGTATTTTGCTGTGCTGAAACTTTTTAATTTTATGTAATCCCAGCTGTCAATTATTGGGATTATTGCCTGTGCTTCAGAGGTCTAATTTTAAGAAGTTGTTCCCTCCACCAATTTCCCACAGAATTTCTCCAATGTTTTCCATGAGAAATTTTATAGTTTGAGGCCTTCAGTTTAGATCTTTGATTCACTTTGAGATGATTTTTGTTAATAGTAAGA
>NW_006159464.1:47210-49793 GCF_000334495.1 Tupaia belangeri chinensis | reverse complement strand
GATTCATCTTTATGCAGGCGGATACCCAGTTTTACAAGGACCTTTTGTTAAAGAGGATTTCCTTTTCCCACTGGATTGTCTGGTACCTTTTGTCAAAGATCCATTGACTGTATGTTTTGAGATTTATTTCTGGGGTCTCTATTCTGTTCCATTGGTGCACATATCTGGTTTTGTGCCAATACCATGCTGTTTTAATAAAAACGATTTATCATAGCTTTGTAATAAATTTGGGGTTCAGGGAGTAAGGTGCCGTTCTCTCCACTCTGGCTGCATAGGATATTTTTGGCTATATGAAGTCTTTTATGATTCCAGAAAAATTCTTTTATTGTCTTTTCTAGATCTGTAAAGAATGTCTCTTGTAATTTTATAGTGATTGCATTAAATATTAAGATTAATTTGGGTAGAATTGCCATTTCATTTCTTCCAATTCAGGAACAATTCAGTAACATGGAATATCCTTCCACTTTTTTGTGTCATTTTTAATATTTTTATGATTTTTATACTTTCCCTTGCACGTATTTTTTTACTTTCTTGGTTAGATTTATTCCAAGGTATCTTATATTTTTGAGACTATGGTAAATGTGATTACTTTCTTCAGTTCTGCCTCTCTCTGCCTGTTGTTTGTGTATAGAAATGTTATAGATTTTTGTAAGTTGATTTTATATCCTGCCACTTTATTGTGTTCATTAATTTGAGAAGTTATTTTCACTGATACCTTTGTATTTTTCATGTATACCATCATGTCAACTACAAATAAAGATACAGCTTTATCTTGTACCAATTTTTAGCAGAAGAGATTACAAATTTTCCCCTTTTAGTATAATGTTAGCTAGAGGTTTTTCATAGATAGTTTTTATTATGCTGAGAAAGGACCTCAATGTTGATTTTACTGTGAGTCTTAATTATGAAGGGATATTGTATTTTTCAAATGCTCTTTCTGCATTTATTGAAATGATCATATGTTTTTTGTTCTTTATTCTTTTAATAAACTATATCGTGTTTATAGATTAGTATATATTTAATTACCCTTTTATCCCTGGGATAAATTCAACTTGATTATGGAAATGATCTTTTAATATGCTGTCAAAATATGCATGCTTGTGTTTTGTTGAAGATTTTTACATCTAAATTCATCAGAAATATTGATCTGTAGTTTTCTTTCATATTTGTGTACTTATTTGATTTCAGTAACCCGGTAATTCAGGTCTCAGAATGAGTTTTGAAAAGTTCTCTCCTTTATAATTGTTTGGACTACTTTGTGAAGAATCAGTATTAGCTCTTTAAATGTTTTGTGTAATTCAGCAGTGAAGTCATCAGGTCTTGGATTTTTTTTTCTTTTTTTTTGATGTGAGACTTTGTATTACTGATATCATTTCTATAAATGTTATTGGTCTTTTCAGATTTTCTGTTTCTTCTTGTTTCAATTTTGAATGGTTGTTATGTGTTGAATTTACCACTTGGTTGACATATGTAAGGGATCTTCACAAAGTTTATGAAAAATGTGTATTCTTAAAAAACTCTATGCATAGGTTTTGATTTTTGCACCAAAATAGACTCATATTTTAACTTCATGTTTCTATGAACTCTGAAGTCCCTTCCTGGTTTCTCATAGTAGTTTCTCATAATCTTGTGTTTTTCTATGATATAAGTTATAATGTTTCCTTTTACATCTCTGATTTTATTTAAATCTCTTTATATTTTGTCTGGTAAAAATGTCAATTCTGTGTATTTCTAAAAGATCCAGCTCCTTTCTTGTTGATCTCTTATGTTTTTGGTTTCTGTTTGTGTTCTCTGCTATTTCTTTCTTCTACTCCTTTGGGCTTAGTTTGTTCTTTTTGTCTAGCTCCTTGAGATGCAGCATTAAACTGTTTACTTGAAATTGTTCTTGTTTTTCTTTTTAAATTTCATTTGTTTCCTCAGTAAGAGAGAGAGAGAGTAAGATACAGTCACTCTCAACAAGGTCCCTGTGCTGAAGTCTTTTTCCAGCCCCATCCAGGTGGCCTAAATCATGAAATACACCTGCACCAGCAAGCTCAGAGTGGTCACCGGACCTGAACACAGGACCTCTCCCATGTAGTTCTAGTTGCAATACTGCTGCATCACCAACTGACCTGATTTTTCTTTTTCAACATAGGCTTTTACTGCAATAAACTTTCCTCTTATGACTGCTTTTGCTGTATCTTATAAATTTGGGTATGTCATGTTTCCTTTTCATTTATCTCATTAATTTTTTAATTTTCCTTTTCATTTCTTCATTGACAAATTTTTGTCAAGTTGTTTAATTCCCATGTTTGTACATTTTCCGAACTGTGCAAACTGTTGTTGATTTCTAGTTTTCTTCCACTGATCAGACATGATCTTTAATATGATTTAGGCTCTTAAAAATTCATAAAGACATTTTGCAGCCTAATGTATGATCTCTTCTGGAGAATGTTCCATGTGAAGTTGAGAAGAATATAAATTCTTCAGCTTTTGAAAAAAATGATCTGTATTTATCTGTTAGGTCCATTTGGTCTACAGTGCAGTTTAAATCATTCTTTGTTGGTTTCCTGTCTGGGTGATCTGTCAAATGCTGAAAGTGGG
>NW_006159464.1:29569-32946 GCF_000334495.1 Tupaia belangeri chinensis | reverse complement strand
TTGATATACATCGTTTAGATTATGAAGAGACTTTACCCAGCATGATTTACACCTCAGTCCAGCCCAGTTGAGACTATTATACACATCCTTGTCAACAGATAATAAAACTTATCTGTGTCCCACAAGTGTCTTACCTCTCTATTTTCTGCCCAAATTTCCTTTCCTATGCTTTTCCCCTCCCACACTCTCTTTCCACTTTGTCTCTAGTGTCCGTTACAATTTTTAATGCTATTATGTTCTCCAATCTTTCAAACTCTATGATAGAGTGTGGACAGTTGGTATATGTTAAGTGGAGACTGATTTTTGTTAATGGTGGGGTTCAGATTCATCTTTATGCAGGCGGATACCCAGTTTTACAAGGACCTTTTGTTAAAGAGGATTTCCTTTTCCCACTGGATTGTCTGGTACCTTTTGTCAAAGATCCATTGACTGTATGTTTTGAGATTTATTTCTGGGGTCTCTATTCTGTTCCATTGGTGCACATATCTGGTTTTGTGCCAATACCATGCTGTTTTAATAAAAACGATTTATCATAGCTTTGTAATAAATTTGGGGTTCAGGGAGTAAGGTGCCGTTCTCTCCACTCTGGCTGCATAGGATATTTTTGGCTATATGAAGTCTTTTATGATTCCAGAAAAATTCTTTTATTGTCTTTTCTAGATCTGTAAAGAATGTCTCTTGTAATTTTATAGTGATTGCATTAAATATTAAGATTAATTTGGGTAGAATTGCCATTTCATTTCTTCCAATTCAGGAACATGGAATATCCTTCCACTTTTTTGTGTCATTTTTAATATTTTTATGATTTTTATACTTTCCCTTGCACGTATTTTTTTACTTTCTTGGTTAGATTTATTCCAAGGTATCTTATATTTTTGAGACTATGGTAAATGTGATTACTTTCTTCAGTTCTGCCTCTCTCTGCCTGTTGTTTGTGTATAGAAATGTTATAGATTTTTGTAAGTTGATTTTATATCCTGCCACTTTATTGTGTTCATTAATTTGAGAAGTTATTTTCACTGATACCTTTGTATTTTTCATGTATACCATCATGTCAACTACAAATAAAGATAATTTCAGCTCTTCTTTCCCCTATTAAAATGCCTCTTATTTTATTCTCTTTTATGATTACGTTGGCTCGGATTTCTGGCACTATATTGAAAAGGAGTAGAGAGAGTGGACAGCTTTATCTTGTACCAATTTTTAGCAGAAGAGATTACAAATTTTCCCCTTTTAGTATAATGTTAGCTAGAGGTTTTTCATAGATAGTTTTTATTATGCTGAGAAAGGACCTCAATGTTGATTTTACTGTGAGTCTTAATTATGAAGGGATATTGTATTTTTCAAATGCTCTTTCTGCATTTATTGAAATGATCATATGTTTTTTATCTTTCTTTCTGTTAATATGGTGTATTACATTTATGGTTTTTGTATGTTGAACCACCCTTGCATTCCTGGTACAAAGCCTACCTGGTCATGCCTATCTGGTGGAGATGAATAATGTCTTTTATATACTGTTGGATGTGATTCTCTTGTTGAGAATTTTTGTATCTATATTTATCAGAGATATTGGTTTATAATTTTCCTTTCTTGTCATATCCTTATTAGTTTGGTGGATGAGGATGATGGAGGCTTTATAAAAGAAATTTGGAAGGATTTATTCTTTTAAGATTCTTAAAAATAATTAGAGTATAATAGGGGTTACCTCTTCTAGAAAAGTTTTGTAGAATTCAGAAATGAAGTCATTAGGACTTGGACTTTTCTTTGTTGGGAGGTTATTTATTACTGATTAAATCTCATTTATTGCTATGTTTCTATTCAGTCTTTCTATGTCCTCCTGAGTCAACCTTTGTAGATTATATGTGTCCAGGAATTTGCCCATCTCATGCAGGTTTTCTTGTTTCTTGTTGTATTGTCACTCATAGTATCCCGTATTGACGTTTTATATTTCTACTGTGTCTGTTGTAATATTGCCTGTTTCATTATGAATTTGATTATCTGGTTCATTTCTCTCTTCTTCTTGCTTAGTCTAGCTAATCGGGTTTCAACCTTGATTATCTTTTCAAAGAACCAGCTTTTACTGTCATTTGTTAACTGTATAGTTTATTTTCTACTTCATTTATTTCTGCTCTACTCTTTATTATTTCTTTTCTCCTGACATTTTTGGATTATTTTGTTGTTTTATTCCTGTTCCCTGAGATATGATGTTAGATTGTTCATTTGCCACCTTTCCATCTTTATCTCATGCATACTAATTGCTAGGAGAATCCCTTATATGACTGCTTTTGCGGTTTCCAATAGATTATGGAAACTCATGTACACATTATAATTTGTTTGCATGAACCTTTTGATTTTATTCTAATTTTCTTTGATAGATAGTTGTGAAGTAATTCATGTGTAGGTTATTTAGTTTCCATATATTTGTATAGTTTTTGAGAGGTTTTTGCTAGTTGCAGACAAAAAAGACTTTAACACAAGAACTGTAAGAAGAGACAAAGAAGGGCATTATATAGTAAAAGCTTAATTAATGAATGGGATATAATGATTATAAATATCTTTGCACCCAACTCAGGAGTTCCCACATGGTGATGGAAAGACTGTTATATCTAAAATGAGAGAAAGACTGCAACAAATTAATTGAAGATATCAATACCCCACTATCTTCTTGGACAAATCATCTGGACAAATGAAAAGCAAAGAGATACAGGGTCTAAATGATACACTAAATCAAATGACCTTGACAGACATTAGAACTTTATATCCAAAAACCACAAAATACACATTTTTCACCCCCACATAAAACGTTTTGAATATTAATCACATATAGGCACAAAACAAGCCTTCTACAGATTCAAAGGCATAGAAACAATATCCGAGAGGCCAGGCTCTCAGAAGGAGGTTCCACATGGCTCCTGCGAACTAGGTATTGCAGGACACAGGAGAAATGAAGACTTTCTATTGATAATTCAGCCTCCAGCAAACAACCTAGCGTGATTACAACAGAACGACAAAGAGATTCTAGATCACCTCTGTCTGCTTGCTCCTGAACATTCAGACTGAACTTCAAGAATTTGAAAGAAATGCACCATCCATCAGATGACAAGAAATCACCGCCGGATAACAAGAAATATGAGAAAACAAGAAAATACCTCTCCTCCAAGGGAAAAGAGTAACTCTTCTTCATCCATAAGCAGTTCGGTGAAAATCATGGAAATGTCTGATAAGGAATTTAGAGCATTCATAATGTTGAAACTAACAGAGATGGAAGAGAAGAGAGATAATGAACTGCTAAAGAGAAAGGAGAAATAAGTCAATGAGTTCCAGGAGATGAGGAAATTCTTGCAAGATCTAAAAGAGGAATTACACACTTTACAAAA
>NW_006159464.1:24093-28325 GCF_000334495.1 Tupaia belangeri chinensis | reverse complement strand
ACATTTTGTATGCTGTGATGATGCTTAAGGAAAGAATGTAAATTAAGTTACAAAAAAAAAAAGTCTCAGGAAAAAAAAATATTATTCAATGACTGCAGTAAGATATATAGCCCCAGCTAGGTGCTACTTTATAGGATGTGTAAAGTTAGACTTGTGTTCATGGAAATGTATATATCACCTGTGTTTGTTATGAAAATATTTAGATTAATTAAGGTCTTTAATAATTCAATAAAATGTGGGGGGAAAGCAGTATAGAAAGCAAACATAGATACAAGAGACAGTGTGGGAAGAGAGTGGGAGATGGCAGATGGTAAGAGATAGGGAATCAAGGATGGGGGAAAAAAAGCAAAACATACAGAAAACAAGAAATAGAAAATTATTTGCTGACAATAACATGTTTGTTGATGTGCTTGATTGAGACAATATACATTGTACTCTGGATGGAAAATCTCATTTTGTATGTTGTAATGATGTACAGTAAATTAATGCAAACAAATTGAAATTTAAAAAAAGAAACTATATCCAGCATTTTGTACAACCATGATGGAATTAAACTTGATAATAATTAAAGAAAATAAAAACAAGGAAATATACAATTATATTGAAACTAAATACATCTGAATGACTTCACAACTACTGAACAAATTAAGACTGAAATAAAAAGATTCACACGAAATAAAAATTCCATGAATTTCTATAACCTATGCAACATAGCAAAAGTAGTCAGAAGAAGGTAGGTCATACCAATTAGTGCACATTCAAAAAGATGAAATGATTGCAATTGGAAAACCTAATATACCTCAGAGAATTGAAAAAAATAATCAGGGTAATTAGCATATCTATCATCTCAAACATTTGTTATAATTTTGTGATTGAACATTCAAAGTTCTCTTTTTTAAGCTCATCTGAGTTTCAAGAGGACTTCAAAAATTTCATGATGTCATAGAATTAAAACATAAATTTATTTTGGTACAAAAAGTTTTAAAAATTTATCCATAGATCTTTCATAATACGTTTTTTTAACTTACCAGAGAGCATTAATTCTCTCCAGAGAGAGTGAAAATAGAGAGGAGCATCAAAAGAAAGAGATAGAGAGAAGAAAAGCATCCTCCTCAGTGTGATGTGGTCACAATACCATCACTTGGAATGGTATTTACCCATACTGTTGGAATTTTGGTCACATATGCACACATTCCCACTGTGTTCCTTGTCACCAGAGTCAGGATGTGAACCTCATGGTTGGCCATGTGGGATCTAGCTCTGTTAACCATCAGGCCACAGGGCCAGCTCCATAATGTATGTTTTTCTTGAACGTTTTTGAAGACTATTGTAATCAGTACATTATTTGTTGACTATAGTTACCCTATTGTGCTATATAACACTAAATTTTTTTCCCCTGATGTTATTTTGTATCCATTAACCCCACAGTTAAAAAACATTTTGGCACCAGAGACTGGTTTTATGGAAGACATTTTTACGTGAAGGAGCAGGAATAATTTCAGGATGATTCAAGTACATTTACTGTGCACTTTGTTTCTATTATTATTATTACACTGTAATATATAATGAAATAATTATACAAGTCACCATGATGCAGTATTTGCAGATGCTTCACAGTGCTAGATTCACCACCTCAGCTCTACTTCCATTCATCAGGAATTAGATTCTCATAAGGAGTGCACATTCTAGATCCCTCGCATATACACTTTACAATAGAGTTTGCACTCATCTGAGAATCTAATTCCACCACAAGAGGCAGAGTTCAAACATTAATGTCAGCAATGGAGAATAGTTGCAAGTACTGATGAAACTTCACTCACTCATTTACCCCTCACCTCCTGCTGTGTGGCCCAATTTCTAACAGACCATGGATTGGTATCAGTCCATAGTCCAGGGGATGGAGACCCTTTTATTAATCAATATCTCTCTACATCCCCACTCCTTACATTTCCCATCCTCTAGGAATTGCTATTCTACTCTCTACTTCTATGAAGTCATCATGTTCAGTTTCTACATATGAGTGAGAGCATGCAATATTTCTTTCTGTGCCTGGCTCACTTCACATAGTATCAAGTACTACAGGCTTTCCCATGTTGCATCAAATGATTGGATTTTATTCTCTGAATGGCAGAATGATATTCCATTATATGTATATGTACACACACAACACACACACACACACATACATAGATATAAATATAGATATACATACACCATATTTTTTAAAATTCTTTTGTTTTTTGATGAACACTTAGGTTGATTCCTTATCTTGACTAATGTGAATAATGCTGCATATCGCTATAACAAATATCTCCTTCCCTTTGGCTATAAGTCTAGTACTGGCATTGCCAGATCATATGGCAGTAATACTTTGTGTTTTTGAGAAACTTCTGTACTGTTTTCCATAGTGACTTTTAATAAGCTTATTTGTTTATTTTCTTATTGAGTTATTTGAGTTTCTTGTATATTCTGGGTATTGATACCTTGTTGAATGTATAGTTTGCAAATATTTCCCCCCATCCTTTAGGTTGTCTCATAACTCTGTTGATTATTTTACTTATTGTGAAGAAAGTTTTTTAGTTTGACGTTATCTGTTTGTCTGTTTTTACTTTTGTGGCTTATGCTTTTAAGGTTTTATTAAAAAACTTTTTGCCTAAACTAATGTTATGATGTGTTTACCTTATGTTTTCTTGTAACAGTTTTATATTTTTGGGTCTTACATGTAAATATTTAATTAATTTTGAGTTGAATTTAATGTAAAGTTAGAAATAGGGATTTAGTTTTATTATTCTGGGTATGGATGCCCAGTTTTCTCAGCACCTTTTATTGAAGAGACTGTCTTTTCCTCAATGGATGTTCTTTGCATATTTGTGAATTTATTTCTCAGTTCTTTATGCTATTTCCTTGGCTTATGTGTCTTTTTTCCCACCAGAACTATGTTTTTTCTATTGTATATGACATGATTTTTTATATGAAAAATCTAAAGACCTGGGAACCAGCAGTTAGCGTAAGGGCTATGTCGCTGGACTCCCACGTAGTCGACCGCAGTTCACGTCCTGGACCCAGTGGCTTAAAACTCATGCCAGGCACATGTGCGTGTGTGCCCAAGATCCTGAGAGGAGAATGGAGGAGAAGGGAATTGCAGCTGACCGATTCCCTGGGGGGATGATTTCTTGCTCTCTGTCTCTATGTCTCTCTCTGTCTGTCTGGTGAGCGCACACACCCTATAGCGAAAACCTCTCCAAAAAAAAAAAAAATCTAAAGACCTCATCAAAAGCCTGTTAAAACTGATATGCAAATCAGGAACCAGCAGTTAGTGTAATGGCTATGTCGCTGGACTCCCACGTAGCCGACCGCGGTTCGCGTCCCAGACCCGGTGGCTTAGAACTCACGCCGGGCACGCGTGCATGTGTGTCCAAGATCCCGAGAGGAGAATGGAGGAGAAGGGATTGCAGCGTGACCATCCCCCCTGGGGGGTGATTTCTCGCTTTCTGTCTCTATGTCTCTCTCTGTTTGTCTGGCGAGCGCACACGCCCTATAGCGAAAACCTCTCCAAAAAAAAAAGTAAATAAATTAAAAACTGATAAGCAAATTCATTAAAATTGCATGATGCAAATATAGCATTCAAAAATTAGTAGCATTTTATATGCTAATAGTAAACTTGCTTTGAATAATTTTTTTAAAGTTATATTTATAATAGATTCAAAGAAAATAGAATATCTGGGAATAAATTTTGAAAAGGAGTTAAAAGCTCCCTATAATAAAAACTATCAAACACTGATTAAAGTAATTGGAAAAAACATAACAAAATTGAAAAATATCCATGTCCATGGACTGGAAGAATCAATATTGTTAGAATGTCCATACTACTGAAAGCATTCTACAGATTCAATGTAATCCCTTCCAATATAACAATGCTTTTTTCTTTTTTTTTTTGGAGAGGTTTTCGCCAGACAGACAGAGAGAGACATAGAGACAGAAAGCGAGAAATCTCCCCCAGGGGGAATGGTCACTCCGCAATCCCTTCTCCTCCATTCTCTCCGATCTTGGGCACGCAGGCACACATGCCCGGTGTGAGTTTTAAGCCACCGGGTCCGGGACATGAACCGCAGACGACTACGTGGGAGTCCAGCGACATAGCCATTATGCTAACTGCTGGTTCCCAAAAAATTATTTTCTTTTTTACGGTACCAGCAGTTGGCTCAATGGCTATGTCGCTGGACTCCCATGCC
>NW_006159464.1:21040-23865 GCF_000334495.1 Tupaia belangeri chinensis | reverse complement strand
AGCAAATAAAATTACTTTACCTACCATAACTAAAAGCAGAAATTTAATTGTGTCAATTTATATGATGGATGAGTTTGTCATAATTACTTCTTTTGAGTTTGGTCATCTCTTGGTAACTATTACACCTAAATCTTTGAACCAGAAAAATCTTTGGAATAGTTTCTGATTACTCAAACATTGTTCTCTCATAAGACCCCTGTTTAAACAGCCACGTTGAATTTACCAGTGCCAGTATACTAGGGTCCTCCTGAATAGATTTAGTATTAACAATGGAAGATTATAACCATATACAATAGGCTACAAAATAATAAAAAAGGGTTTATGGCAAAACCCTGAGAAATTTCAGTACTTATTGGCTGAATCAAGTAAGAAAAATATGTAAAGGACACTGATAATGGGGATCCAGGTGTATAGAAAATTAGAAATATGGAAAAAAATGAAATACATCACCATTAAAGAATCCAAGAAAAAAGATTATACTGGGAAGTGGATAGTCAAATGCATTAAAGGTACAGTAAGAAGAAACTAGAAAAGACAGTTTTCCCCAAATAGTTCATTTGGTGCAGAACTGAAATTGATAGAAAAGATTAATCAGTGAGTGGGAGGTGAAGGTGCAACCAAAATAAACAACTATTTATTGTCCTTTTTTGTTCTGTTAATTTGATTTGGATTACTCGAGTGAT
Organism: Tupaia belangeri chinensis; assembly: GCF_000334495.1. Lineage (NCBI taxonomy): Eukaryota > Metazoa > Chordata > Mammalia > Scandentia > Tupaiidae > Tupaia > Tupaia belangeri. Next base: position 23,182 of record NW_006159464.1, on the reverse strand, counting down.
ATATGAATGTAGTCACCATTGCTTAACATTATATATCTACTTCCTTCTGGTTCATTTATTTTTAGGGTTAAATATATTATCTAGAAATTCTTTATTCTTCAGAGATGGTATATAAATGATGAACTTCCTGATGTCTAGAAAGGTCTCTTATTTGTCTTAACAGTTTGATGATTTATTTTGACTTATGTCTTTGTTTTATGAGGAAATACTTTGAAGTAAATCTATGTTTATTCATATTTCTTATAAATAGGGGAATCTTTACAAGGAGACAGAATTCTTGGGTTACAAACTGAAAGAAGATTTAATACTACCTCACATTCTTTCAAGATCAGTGGATAACATTTGCAGATGATATAATTTACATATACAAGCCCCTAATCTTTATAGAACTGATAAATAAATTCAGTAAGGTTTTAAGATACAATATCAACAGATAAAACTCTGCAATGTTAGTAATGTTTTTATACACCAATAATGAGAGTGCTTAATCCTAACTACTAAACCATCAGAGAACATGAATAAGTGAATAGCTGAAAAGAAATAAAGCAATACCATTTGCAATAGCTACAAAGAAAATTAAATATATAGAAATAAATTTAACCAAAGAGGTGAAAAATCCCAATAATTAATATTTTAAACCACTGAATAAAGATATTTAAGAGACATAGCAAAGAAAATAATGTTCGTGGGTTGGGAGAATTAATATTGTTAAGATGTCTATACTACTGAAACAATCTTCAGATTTCATGAAATACTTGGAAAAGGAGCAATAAAATTCTTCACAGAAATAGAAAAGTTTCATAAAATTTTATGATTAATTCAAAGCCTCAAATAGCAAAATAATAAAATTCTGAAGTGAAAAGAATGGAGCTGGTGGCATTATACTACTGGATTTCCAAATATAATATAAAACCATAGTAACAAAAATAGCATTGTACTGCAGAAAAACAGACTGATGGAATACAATAAAGAACCAGAAATAAATCAGGTATATAAAACTAGCTTATTTTGTCAATAATTATTTAATTTTATTTATTATTGTTATTATATTTATTAAACTGGATAAGAAAGAGACAGAGAGAGAATAAGAACTCAAGCCACTGAATCTGGAATTTGAACTGTGTTCAATCATGTGAAAGTCAAGTGCCTTAACAACCATGCCACCTACCAGCCTCAAGTCAGCTTACTTTTTGGTAAAGGTGCCCAAAACATCCATTGGTGAAGAGTGAGTCTCTTCAATAAATGATGTTGAAAAACTTGGCAACTATATCTCTATGTTTCACCACATAAAAAAAATCAAGGGACCAGCAGTTAGCACAATGGCTATGTCGCTGGGCTCCCATGTAGTGGACTGTGGTTCGAGTCCTGTACCTGGTGGCTTGAACTCATGCCAGGTGTGTGTGCGCGCGTGCCCATGATCCTGAGAGGAGAATGGAGGAGAGGATTGCAGCGTGACCATCCCCCATGGGGAGTGATTTCTCACTTTCTGTCTCTCTGTCTCTCTCTGTCTTTCTGGCAAGTGCACGCACCCTATAGCGAAAAACTCTCAAAAAAAAAAAAAGAAAGAAAGAAAAAAAATCAAGTTCAAATGGGTTAAAGACTTAAGGATAAAACCTGAAATTACAGAGCTATGAAGGGAAATGCTTTAGGATATTGGTACAAGCAAAGAAATCTTAAAGACTACTTCAAAATCACAGGCCAGCACTTATCTATTTTTTTTTTTTAATCTTAGCCATTCTGACTGAAGTTAGGTGATATCTCATTGTGATTTTGATCTGCATCTCCATTGGGATGAGGAATGTTGAGCATTTTTTATATGCTTTTGGGCTATTCATATATCTTCATAGAGAGCTGTTTGTTTAGCTCATTTTCCCATCTTTTAGTTGTGCTGATCATTTTTTTGGGGGGAGCGGGTAAAGTTCTTCAGTTCCCTGTGTATTCTGGTTATCAGTCCCATATCAGAGACATTGTTTAAAAAATATTCTCCCATTCTGAGGATTTTTGATTCACACTAACATCTGTGTCTTTGACTGTCCAGAAACTTCTTTTTTTAAAAAAAATATATATTTCATTTAATTTATTCATTTATTACTATTTTTTAGTTTTAACCAGAGAGAGAAAAACAGAGATGTTAGTGTGAAT
>NW_006159464.1:19259-20994 GCF_000334495.1 Tupaia belangeri chinensis | reverse complement strand
GATGTGGAAGTCAAGCCCCTCAACCACCATGCCCCCTGCCAGTCCCAGTCTAGGAATTTCTTAATCTGATATAATACCACCTTTATTTATTGGCATTATTGCCTATGATTTGGGGTCTTATTTAAGAAATTTTTCCCTACTCTCATATCTCCAGAGTTTTCCCCTAGTAGTTTTATAGTGTGAGATCTTAGGTTTACATCATTGATGCACTTTGAATTGATACTCATTAATGGTGAGAGATAGGGGTCCAGATTCATTTTTCTTCAGGCAAATGCTCAGTTTCCAAAACCATTCACTAAAGAGATTTTCCTTTCTTTCCTGAATTGTCTATTTTGCTCCATTGATCCACATGTCTGTTTTTATGCCAATACTATGCTCTTTTGATTATCACAGCTTTGTAATGTATTTTGGGACCAGGGACTGAGAGGCCTTTTCTTGCACACAATGCTTTGCCAATACTGGGTCTTTTATGATTCTAATTTTTTTTTTTGAGAGGTTTTTGCTATAGGGCACATGCGCTCACCAGACAGACAGAGATTGACAGAGAGACAGAAAACAAGAAATCACCCACTGGGGGGATGGCCATGCCGCAATCCCTTCTCCTCCATTCTCCTCTCGGAATCTTGGGCATGCACGCACACGCGCCTGGTGTGAGTTTTAAGCCACCAGGTTCATGATGTGAACCACAGTCAACTACATGGGAGTCCAGCGACCTAGCCATTACACTAACTGCTGGTTCTAATTTCTATGATTGCATTTTCTAAATCTGTGAAGACTGCCTCTGGTAATTCAAGTGTGATTGTGTTAAGTATGTAGATTAATTTAGATAGAATTGCCATTTTAATTATATTAATTATTCTGATGTAGGAACATGGGATATCCTTCCATTTTTTGTGTCTTTTTTTTTTTTAGTTTTTTTATATTTTTCCTTTTAAAAGTCTTTGACTTTTTTGAATAGATTTATTCCTAGATATCTTGTACTTTTTGTAGCTATGGTGAATGAAATTAATTTCTCCTGTTCTTAAGTCAGCTTGTTGTTCATATATAGAAAAGCTATAGATTTTTTAAAATAATTATTTAATTTAATTAGTTTATTTATTTAAATTTCATCAGAAAGAAACAGAGTGAAAGAGAGAGAGAAAGAGAGAAAGAGCTAGGGAAAGTGAGAAAGCAAGCCTGTAGGTCCAGGCCTCAAACCACAGTCAGCCATGTGGGATTCCAGCATTCTTATCAACAGTGCCATTTCTGTCCCCAGAAATGCAATAGATTTTTGTATATTGATTTTGTATCCTGTCACTTTACTATATTCATTTATTATTTGTAGGATTTTTTTTTTGTGGATACCCTTGGGTCTTCTATGTGTACAATTATATAATCTGAAAACAGATAATTTCACCTCTTTTTTCCCTATTTGAATGCCTTTTATTTTATTCACTTTTCTTGATTATATTGGCTTGGACTTCCAGCAAATTATTGAAAAGGAGTGGAGATAGTGGGTAGCTTTGTCTTGAACCAGTTTTAGGCAGAAAAGCTTTCAGCTTCTATTAAATATGATGTTAACTATAGGTTTTTTATAAATGGCCTTTATTGTGTTAAGAAATGTCCCTTCTAGAACAATTTTGCTGAGAGTCTTAATCATGAAGGAAGCCTTCTCCCCAGCGGTTAGTGCTGAGAGTGCGGAGTGTGTGCTCCGGGCTCGGAACACACATTTATTATTTAAAAAAAAAAAAAATCT
>NW_006159464.1:5598-19200 GCF_000334495.1 Tupaia belangeri chinensis | reverse complement strand
GCTAGCAGCCCCGCGGCAGCGCATCGACCCCGTTCTGCGGCCGTTGAGTAGTGTTCGATTCTGGTTGATTTTTGTCCCTCTGAGCTTTCCCCCACTCCCCTCCCCCCATCTCCGGCACCCAGCCCCAGCACTCGCTCTCCTCTCACGGAAAGGTCGCGGCCTGTGGCCCTGCTGGCAACCGTGCTGAAATGAACCCCAGTGCCCCCAGCTACCCCATGGCCTCTCTCTATGTGGGGGACCTACACCCCGACGTGACCAAGGCGATGCTCTGCAAGAATTTCAGCCCCGCCGGGCCCATCCTCTCCATCTGGGACTGCAGGGACATGATCACCCGCCGCTCCTTGGGCTATGCCATTGTGAACTTCCAGCAGCCGGAGGACGCGAAGCGTGCATTGGACACCATGAATTGTGATGTTATAAAGGGCAAGCCAGTAAGCATCATGTGGTTTCAGCGTGATCCATCACTTAGCAAAAGTGGAGTGGGCAACATATTCATTAAAAATTTGGATAAATCCATTGATAATAAAGCACTATATGATACATTTTCTGCTTTTGGTAACATCCTTACATGTAAGGTGGTTTGTGATGAAAATGGTTCCAAGGGCTATGGATTTGTGCACTGTGAGACACAGGAAGCTGCTGAAAGAGCTATTGAAAAAAATGAATGGGATGCTTCTAAATGATCGCAAAGTATTCATTGGATGACTTAAGTCTCGTAAAGAACGAGAAGCAGAACTTGGAGCTAGGGCAAAAGAGTTCACCAATGTTTACATCAAGAATTTTGGAGAAGACATGGATGATGAGCACCTTAAGGATCTCTTTGGCAAGTTTGGACCTGCCTTAAGAGTAAAAGTAATGACTGACGAAAGTGGAAAATCCAAAGGATTTGGATTTGTAAGCTTTGAAAGGCATGAAGATGCACAGAAAGCTGTGAATGAGATGAATGGAGAGTTCAATGGAAAACAAATATACGTTGGTCGAGCTCAGAAAAAAAGTGGAGCGGCAGATGGAACTTAAGTGCAAATTTGAGCAGATGAAGCAAGATAGGATCACCAGATACCAGGGTGTTAACCTTTATGTGAAAAATCTTGATGATGGTATTGATGATGCAAGTCTCCGGAAAGAGTTTTCTCCATTTGGTACAATCACTAGTGCAAAGGTTATGATGGAGGGTGGTTGCAGCAAAGGGTTTGGTTTTGGGTGTTTCTCCTTCCCAGAAGAAGCCACTAAAGCAGTTACAGAAATGAATGGTAGAATCGTGGCCACCAAGCCATTCATTGTACGTAGCTTTAGCCCTGCATACTATCCTCCTAGCCAAATTGCTCAACTAAGACCAAGTCCTCACTGGACTGCTCAGGGTGCCAGACCTCACACATTCCAAAATATGCCCGGTGCTATCCGCCTAGCCACTCCTAGACCACCATTTAGTACTATGAGACCAGCTTCTTCACAGGTTCCACGAGTCATGTCAACACAACGTGTTGCTAACACATCAACACAGACAATAGGTCCACCTCCTGCAGCTGCTGCTGCTACAGCTACTCCTGCTGTCCGCACCATTCCACAATATAAATATGCTGCGGGAGTTCGCAATCCTCAACAACATCTTAATGCACAGCCACAAGTTACCATGCAACAGCCTGCTGTTCATGTACAAGGTCAGGAACCTTTGACTGCTTCCATGTTGGCATCTGCCCCTCCTCAAGAGCAAAAGCAAATGTTGGGTGAATGGCTGTTTCCTCTTATTCAAGCCATGCACCCTACTCTTGCTGGTAAAATCACTGGCATGTTGTTTGAGATTGATAATTCAGAACTTCTTCATATGCTTGAGTCTCCAGAGTCTCTTCGTTCTAAGGATGATGAAGCGGTAGCAGTACTATAAGCCCACCAAACTAAAGAGGCTGCCCAGAAAGCAGTTAACAGTGCCACTGGTGTTCCAACTGTTTAAAATTGATCAGGGACCACGAAAAGAAACTTATGCTTCACTGAAGAAAAATATCTAAACATCGAAACACTTAATATTATGGAAAAAAATTGCAAAATATAAAATAAACGAAAAAAGGAAAGGAAACTTTAAACCTTATGTACTGAGAAAATGCCAGGTCTAGCAAACATAATGCTAGTCCTAGATTACTTATTGATTTAAAAACAACAACAACAAAACACACAAAAAAAGTAAAATATAAAAACAAATTAATGTTTTATAGATCCTGAAAAAATAATTTTCAGAAAAGTAAAAAAATTTAAAGCATTCCTTTCTTTAATTTTGTAATTCTTCACTGTGGAATAGCTCAGGGTGTCGGTCTGTTTTAAGTAACAGAATTGATAACTGAGCAAGGAAACGTAATTTGGATTATAAAATTCTTGCTTTAATAAAAATTCATTAAACACTGAAAAAAAATCATGAAGGAAGATTGTATTTTATCAAATGCCTTTTCTGCATCAATTGAAATGTTCACTTTTTTTAATCTTTCTGTTATATGGTATATTACATTTATGGTTTTGCTTATTTTGAGTCATCCTTGTATAACCTGAATAAAACCTACCTGAACATGATGTATAATTTTTTTATATGTTTGTGGATAAAATTTTCTAATGTCTTGTTGAGAATTTTTGCATCTGTATTTATTAGAGATATTAGTCTGTAGTTTTTCTTTCTTGATAGTTTTTATCTTGATGATTTGTCTAAAGAAGATAGTGGAATGTTGAGATTACCAAAAATTAGTGTGATGCAGTCTATCTCTCCTTTTTGATCTATCAGTCTTTTCTTCATGTATTTGGATGTTCCTGTGTTGGGTGCATAGATATTTATATGTGTTATATCTTCTTTATGATTTAACCATTTTACTACTATAAAATAAATGAAAAGACTCCATTTTCATAACCAAAGGAAAGAAGGTAGTTTTCCTAAACTCCAGAACAATTTCTTACCCTCTTTGCAATGTGAAGTGACAGGCAAGACTTTCTATCCCACCAAACAAACATAAACAAAATCAGTTGTGAAGAATGGTGAGACTCATTAGCTATAGACAGAAAGAAATCTCATAGTTCTCACCACTCCTAGAAAGTAACAAAGTAAGTTGACAGTAGAGAAGAGCCATAATCTGTCACTTAAGTTGGTTCCAACAGCAGCAACAAAGGCTATGTGAGTGTACTGAATGACCATTTCAGAAAGTCATCAGGCTTTCCTTCTTAATAAGGACAGCAGGGGCTCGCAGGTAATATGCTGGTTAAAGCACCAGATTTCACATGGTTGACTGTGTGGTTTGAATACCAGACCCAATGGCTTAAAAAACATGATGTGTACGTGTGTGTGTGTGTGTGTGTGTGTGTGTGTGTTTGTATGTTCAAAATCTCAAGAAGAGAATGGAGAAGAAAATGAGCCTGGAACATCCCCCTGGGAGATGATTTCTCACTATTCTTCTTTTTGCTGGTAAAAAACTAAACTGAAAAAAAAAAATACAACTGGGTGTATTGTTGATTTTTTTTCTAAGAGGGGTGAGACACATCAGTCTACTGGAAAAATAGGTAAAGGACAGAGAAGCTTTACACAAACAGTATTCAAATACTCCTTAACATATGAAGAGCCACATAACCACTAGCATAACAGAAGTGTAAATTCAAAGTACATTGAGAGACAATTTCTTATTTACTTGATTGGCAAAAATCCAACGTTTGAAAACATACTCTATTAGAAAACCTACGTGAAAATAGATTCTCATATAATGCTACTGAGAACACAAAATGGCACAATTCCTATGGGGAATAATTTGACAATGTTTACAAAAATTAAAAATGTATTTTTCTTGTACTTAGAAAAATCAGTGGTGGAAGTTAATCATAAATGCATTGGTAAAAAATTGATACATATGTATATATTTGCTTATTGAATATATAAAAAACTGGAAAGTAATGTACTTATTATTATAAAGAGGATTAGTTTAATAAACTTTGGTATATTCGTACAATGTAATAAAATACATATATAAAGATGAAAGAATGAGAGCATTCTCTATGTATTAATACTTATATGGATAGATCTCAGGGTTAAGACAAGTGAAAAAAAATCAAGATGTAAAATAGTGTACATTACCTATAAATATTTGTGTAGTAGTAAGGTAAGATAAGAATATAATATATGGGACCAGCAGTTGGTGCAATGGCTATGTCACTGAACTCCCATGTAGTCCACAATGGTTCGAGTCCCAGACCTGGTGGCTTAAACTCATGCCGGGTGCATGTGCATGTGTGCCCAAGATCCTGAGAGGAGAATGGAGGAGAAGGGAGTGTGGCATGGTCATCCCCCCAAGGCGTAATTTCTCACTTTCTGTCTCTCTGTCTCTCTCTGTCTTTCTGACATGCACTATAGGAAAAAAAAAACAAACCTTTCCCCCCCAAAAGAAAGATAAGAATATAATATACATTTGTATCTATTATCTATTTGTATTTTCATACAAAATAACTGGAAAGATATAATAGAAACTAACAAAAGGGTTTACCACATATGGTATAGGCAGGGATTTTGGAAATCAGTGGATTAGAAATTAGAGAGAAAAAACGATGCAATGAATAGACCATACAACCTATTCACACTGAGAATGATTAGAGGTTGGGTTGCATGTATATACTCAGGATTTGGAGTACCCTGGGAAAAAGTAACTCATAAGTCCTTTATAATGTACCCATAAAAACCAATTATAAATTCTAAATACTGCATTAGAATCTAAATTAAAACTATTTTATAAGTCCAATTTGCCAGCTTAATAATAAATTTTTATGGCATTTAACTACATTAATAGAAAGTCTAATCAAAGAAATAACATTTCATTTCAAAGTTTTATTTGTTTTGTTTTGTGTTTGGATTGAAAGGGCTTATTTCCCGAAATGAACATTGTTCCAAGAAACTATTACCAAGACAAGAAGGTGATGAATGGAAAAAAAAATGCAAAACGAGTAAAGGAATGTTTATGGCAATGCCACCATTGATTTTATCTTATAGTTGGTCATTTGTCAGTAGAGTATACATAATTTTTTATAAGTTGATTATCTGTTGCACACATGAGACAAATAATATTTATCTATACTTCTAGGTATCTGAACATAACTCTGATTTCATTTAACAAGCATGAAAAATCAGATGTTTATGCTGTGTCTTTCTTTGACATGAGAAAAATACATTATTTCATGTCACTGTCACATTTTCCCTTGCCAAGAAGTGTGACTGTAGACGGGGTAATGATTAGAACTTGGATCTATAGGTTTCCATTTTATCATTGAAGTAATGTGGCAAATCTTGATAACAAACTCAGTTTCTTTCCAATCAAAGTATTATTGTTGTTTTTATTTGGAAAATCATCCAATAAAAACACCTCAATAGTCTTTGAAGTGAGATGCTTGCCTTTTTGAAACATCTGAAGGATTTTTCTGTATGACTGTTACTATATCATTAAAATGTTTTTTTTAGTAATTCTGTCTATTAGTAGCACTAAATTTGATTTTATTATATGGCTAGAAGATTAAAGTGAGTAGGAATTATAATTTTTTAATTAAAGGAAATATCTGGTTTGGGTCAATTTGAGTAGATTACTTTAATTGGAAAAAAGTGGTGTGCTGCTCTCTTTGAAGTTCCCCATTGCCCTTCATTGATGATTAGTTTAAGGATGAGACAATGCATCAGTTTCAGTGGAAACTCCTTTGCTTACTTTTTAACTTTATAGAGTATTTTTTTCTTTTCTTGCTTTCCAATGGTCTTGTTTAGTATTAGTTGTCATTTTGTTATTGAGCACATTAAAGGTATGCTTTGTTCCACAGGAAAATTAAGGAGCTATAACAGTCCCAGTAGGTGCTTAATATGTTTCCTGAATTCAATAGAAATTGTAACAAGTAGTAGTCTCCACATCAGGTAGGAAAAAATGCTTAATCTTAATTAACTTATTTTGCAAATAGACTCATCAGACCATGAGCACCAAAGAAATGCTTTACTTTATTCACTTTTATGAGGTGCAAATTAATTCACAAGCCATATGCAGAAACTATTCAGAAAGGTTTCCACTATATGCCACTGAATCTGTCACTGATAAAAAGGCTAGTAAAGCAAAACAAGAGAATGACAGCACAAAACCAGGAAAATAAAGATGTATGTCCTCTGCTAAGTGTAGAGGAACAACAAGGTGGCAGGACTTGAGAAGAGACAGAAATGTTTGTAGTTATCCTATGAGCCAAAAGTAAGAGAAGCCAGTATTTATTTTCTTCTTCTTCTTAAGTTTTCTACAGGGTATATATGCTAAATAAACAGAGAGAAAAGGAAAGTGAGAAATTATTCTAGGGGAAGGGGATGACCATGTCACAATCCCTTCTCTTCCATTCTTCTGATATTTTGGACATGTACAACCACATGCCCAGCATGATTTTCAAGCAACCAGGTCTGGGACTCGAAACCTGCAGCATCAGCTTTGTGGGATCCAATGCCTTAACCTCCACAACACTGACTAGTTCAAGAATTCTAGAATTTCTGCAAACATTTTAGAAAACTTGATCTCTTTCAAAAGTCATTGTTGTGTGGGAGCATCAGTTAGCACAATGACTATGTCACTGGACTCCCTTGTAGTCGACTGCACCTTGAGTCCTGGTCTCAGTGGCTTAAACTCACACCAGGCACATGTGCATGCATGCCCAAGATCCTGAGAGGAGAATGGAGGAGAAGGGATTACGGCTTGGCCATCCCCCCTGGGGGATGATTTCTCACTTTCTATCTCTCTGTTTCTCTCTGTCTTTCTGGCGAGTGCACGCACCTTACAGCAAAAATATTTATTTATTTTTTTTTACATTTTTTAAATACATTCAATCACATTATTTAGTATACAAGGTGATCATTTCAATATGTGAACATTTCTCCCTGCTCCAGTTGATCAAAATATAACAATACTACCTCCCTGTCTCAACAATGCTGTCTCCGTATCCCTCCCCCAAATGTTTTTCCCCAGGCCCCACTCCTCCACACATACCACATCTGGAATTCACACCCATCTCTTGTGTTTGTACATCCTTTAGCCCGTCAGTTTCGGTTATAGAGTACAGACACTCAGTATATATTAAGTATACATATACAGTGTCTCTCCTTCATAGCCTGGCTTGCTTCACTCAGCAGTAAATCTTCCATATTCTTCCACTTTCTGTCAAAAACCAGGGTTTCATTATTTTTTATGGCTGAATAGTATCCCATAGAGTATATGTGTCACAGTTTTTCAATCCATTCATTCGTATGGGGGCATTTGGTTTGGTTCCATGTCTTAGCAATCATGAAAAGTGCCGCAATAAATATCGATGTGCAAGCACTTTTCTAATGAAGAATTCTTCTGTCCTTTGGATAGTTGCCAAGGAATGGGATTGCTGGATCATATGGTAGTTCTATTTGTAGACTTTTGAGAAATCTCCAAATTGTTCTCCACAGTGGTTGGAGAGAATTGGTGTATTGTTCAAGATTATTACTTGAACCACGGTTGAATCCTAGAGCAAAACAAAACTGTCTATAAAACAGATTTAGGGAACAATGAAATAATTTTAAATATAAACTGAATATTGGGTAATATAAAGGAGTTGTTTATTTTTATTTGTAATTTATTATATTGTAGTTATGTAAGAAAATATCATTATGTTTTAGTAGCTGAATTTAGTTATTCAGGGCTGAAGTGTTACTATGTGTGCAACTTACTTTCAAACTATTTTTAAAAAATACAAAAAAAAAAAAAAAAAAAAAAATAATGCCTCCTTTTTAGTGGGGGGTTGTCGTCTCCTGTTTAGGAGGAGGTGGCTGACACCATGAGATGTACAAGGGTAATACATGAATATAGCAACAAGTGGTTAATAGAACAATCATCAGAAATATAGCTCCAGTGAATAATTGTTTAAGGCAGTAAATGGTAGAAGGAACAGGAGCAGGTTATACCAGGATGCAACAAAGTATCCTACAGTTTATGGTAAGTTTTGCACACATGGCAAGAAACAGATTTCAGGGGTCAGTTCTTTGTTCATCTCTTTCAGCATTGTTTTGGCATCGTTGGACAAGGTCTTGATGTCTTCTCAAGTGTTGATGTTAGCTTCAGTTGGATTCTTCTGTTCCTTATTCTCAGTGTTTGATGCCAGCTCATGGCATGCAGGTTATTACGCACCTAGAGGGGATCCAAACTGGACCTGTAAGAGTAAGCACAGAGAGAAACCCTCTTCCAAAGGTTATTAGAGGAGCTGGACCATGCCAGGTTGGATCTGCTGGCATTTTAAAAGAGACTTTTGCTTGGGTAAATTTTTGTGTTGTTAAGTATTACTCTATTGATGTAATTTTGAATCAAAAGTCAGATTTATATCATTCAATTTAAATATAATTAAAGAAAGCAATTTGGCAGCATGAGTGGGGGCCATAGATTCCCCCTTCTTAGTTTTAGAAATTATGGAGAGGTTTTGTTTTATTAAGAAACTTTAAATTAGTAAATTAGGTCTATTTAGACTGTGTTTCAGCACTGAATAGTGTGACCCTTTGTTTTATGGCCACCTCAGATACCATCTGCTATATTTCTTTTCATGAAAACTTTCTAATTCTTTACAATTCTATCTCAGACCATCCTTGACATAACTCAAATGTTTTGTTGTGACATGCTTTATTCCTTCATTATTTGTCCCCTTTTACTTTTTTCATTATGGAAAAATCCAGCCATCTTACTTTAGGATAAAAATTTTTACCATACAAAATTCCTTTAATATTAAAATATTCTCTTTTCTTTCTCTTTTAATATTGAAATTTCTCTTTATTTACCACAAATACATCTTCATACCCATATCTTTATTTCCACATCTCTTTCCTACTTACTGTTTTCTTCCTACCTTATTTATCTTTCTTTATAAATTTGTCTTTGGAGATAGCTGCTACCTCTGATTAATTAGATAAGAAATGTATTTTGTTTGTCACATAAATAGTTCAGAATATTTGTAGTGACCAAACTAAATGAGATGCAAGAGAAAAAAGAAAATGAGCTCCAGGAGATAAGGAAGTCCTTTCACAATCTGAAAGAAGAAATAAACGTCATAAAAAAGAATCAAACTGAATTGTTAGAGATGAATAATGTGATACAGTAAACTAAAACCTCCCTCAAAAGTATTAAAAGTAGACTAGATCACACAGAAAATTGAATCTGGATTGTAGAAGATAAGAAACTCTGACATAAATTATCAAAAAAGACAGAAAACAACCAAGAAAAATAATGATAATAGACAAGAAATACTACATACCATCAAATATCCAAACATAGAGATAAATGGTATCCCAGAAGAGGAAGAAAATAATAAGGGTAATGATCATTTATTCCATGAAATCTTGAAAGAAAATTTTACAAATCTAGAGAGGAATTCAAATAGGCAGACACAAGAAATACATAGAACTACAAATACAATCAACCCAAGAAGATCCTCTCCAAGGCATATCAAATCTAGATAAGGCAAAACCAGAGACAAAGACAAGATATTAAAATTGGCAAGAGGGAAATACCAAGTTACTTAAAAAAAAATATCCCATCAGAGACCAGCAGTTGGTGTAATGGCAATGTCACTGGCCTCCAATGTAGTTGGCCACAGTTTGAGTCCTGGACCTGGGGCTTTAAACTCACACTGGGCACATGTGTGTGCATGCCCAAGATCCTGAGAGGAGAATGTAAGAGAAGGGATTGGGGCATGGCCATCCCCTTTGGTGGTTATTTCTCACTTTCTGTCTCTCTGTCTCTCTCTTTCTGAGGAGTTCATGCACCCTATAGCAAAAATCTCTCAAAAAAAAAAGTTATCCTTTCAGGCTAACATCAGACTTCTAGTGAGAAACAATTCAGGCAAGAAAAGAATAGAAAAATATAGTCAAAGTGTTAAGTGAAAAATTTCAACTGAGAATACTATACCTGGCAGGATTATCTTTCATATGGAAAAAAAGATAAAAAACATTCTCAGATAAACAAAATGAGAATTTACCAACTCCAGACCAGCTCTTCAAGAGGCTCTGAAGGAAGTGCTATACTAGGAAAATTAAAAATCAGACAGATGGATGTAAGATAATAGAAAACAAACAAACAAACAAAAGACTCATTTCGTGATAGAAACATGTCCATAAATATTCATAATAACATTGATTGTTAATGGATTAAATTCTCCAGTCAAGAGACACAGACTGGCAGAATGGATAAAAAAGAATAGAAACGGTCTATATATAGCCTAAAAAACACACACGTTATGGATAAAGACAGGCATAAACTAAAAGTGAAGGGGTAGGAACAGATATTTTATGCAAATAAAAATCAAAAAAGGAATGGAGTTTTGATACTAATTTCAGACAAGATAAGATGACATTTGTCTTCTCTCTGTCTCTGGCTGTCTGTCTCTCTGTCTGTCTCATGCTCTCTCTCTCTCTCTTTAAATTTTTAATTTTTTTATTTGAATTTGTCAAGCTCCTTTCCTCAGCTTGGGTTTTTTTTCATTTGTTAATTTCCAAAGCCATTTTAGAGCTGAGGTGTGTCCTGGTGTGTTCCCATGGTGTGCTAGCACACCACACAGTTTTTATTTTTTGATTCATTTTTAGTAGTATTCATCTAGTTTCTTTCCTTTTTGCTTATATTTTTTAACTTTACTTTTTTACTCTAAGCTTCACTCTCCACACACTGAATGCCTAGAAAGGCTTAGGTGCAGAGTAGGCAAACATTTGAATACTTTTAGAGTCACTGAAATCTTCAACACTTATTGAATCTCCTGCTTTAATGAATAATTTTCTTTTTATAAATCTGAACTCCTAATCTTACTGATGATGCCACATTGCTAAGCATTGTGCAGGAGATATTTTGTCACAGAATGAACAGAAACAATAACAGAGGCACAAGAAACAGAGACGCCAAGAAAATATCTCCCCTAAGGGAAAAGAACAATCCTTCATCATCCACAGACAATACAGTAGAATGAATGGAAATGTCTGATGGAGACTTCAGAATATTTATAGTGACAAAACTAAATGAGATGCAAGACTGAGAGATAATGAACTCCAGAAGATGCAGGATAAAAGATACAATGAGTTCCAGGAGGTATTGAAGTTCTTTCATGATCTGAAAGACAAAATACACACCATAAAAAAGAATCAAATGGAACAATTAGAGATGAAGGGTGCCATTCAGGAAATCAAAATCTCTCTTGAAAGTATTAAAAACAGACTAGTCCATGCAGAAAACTGAATCTTGGATGTTGAAGGCAAAACCTCTGATGTGGAAAAAAAAATGGAAAAAATAACCCCCCAAAATGAGAATATTATACGATAAATACTAGACAGCATTAAGCACCAAAACATGCAGATAATCCGTATAATAAAAGGTGAGGAAACTAATAAGGGCATTGGTAATATAATCAATAAAATCTTGGAAGAAAACTTTCCAAATATATAGAGGCATTCAAAAATTTAGACCCAAGAAATACAAAAGACCCCTAATAGAATCAACCCAAGAAGATTTTCTCCAAGGCACATTATAGACAGACTGATCAAATCTACAGACAAAGACAAGATACTAAAATTGGCAAGAGAGAAACATCAGGTTACTTATGAAGGTTATCCCATCAGGCTTACCTCAGACCTTTCATCAGAAACAATGTGAGCAAGGAAAGAATGGGAACATATATTCAAAGTGTTAAATGAAAAAGAGTTTCAACCAAGAATACTATACCCAGCAAGATTATCTTTCATATGAAAAGAAAGAATAAAAACATTCTCAGATAAACAAGAACTGAAAGAATTTTCCAGTAGTAGACCCACTCTTTAAGAAGTTTTGAAAGGAGTGCTCGACCAGGAAAACTAAAGATGCATACAGAAGGAAACCAAGAAAATTATCAATTTAATGCTAGGGACAAGAAAAATCAATAGCAATGTTGAATGCTAATTTCCTGGATTTAAACAGAAAGATTGGACGATGCAAACACTGCATATTAAACAGAAGAGAGTTTGAACATAGGACTGAAATTGGGAAATAGAATTGCATGACTTTCGAATAAAAAATTACTGATGTTTTCTTTCTATGCTTTGTTTTCCCAATTTAAACATTTTACTTTCTTTTGAGTTGTTGATAGGTTCAGCAATTTGTTAAAATATTTTTTTGTTTGTTTCTTTAAGTGGAAATATAAACTTTTCTTCCTTCCTGACCCCTCTTGAACTGAAAATATTTGAGATTATTTTTATTTTGTGGCAGAAGAGTTATTTGCATATAAGTTCAATAATGCTTTTTGCATTGAATAAGAAATTGGAAATACTCATTATTGGACAGGAATTCACTGGAATGTCATATCTGAAGATCAATCAGAAAACTATGGAAGTAAGGGGAATCTCATGTAAGCCAACAAAAGCTCTTAGAAAGATGGCCTGGCCCCATAAATAGTTCTGCCTGGGAGAGAGGATTAGAGCAGATATATAAAAGAATTTATAACATAAAATATCCTGGACTTTTCCAGCCTAGCATTGTAATCAGTAGAGATTGCAAAAGAGAAACCACACCAGAGGATTATCTTGAGAAAGACTTTGAAGGAAGAAAAAGAGACTGATTTTTGCCTCAAGATGGTAGATCACAGAATAGTTGATAGACAGGGCTGAATTGAGGAGGTTTATGAGTGACTAGTATGCTGGACATTTGCTTTTCAACAATTTGAGTAGCTGATATATAAATATTTTCTCAAAAATATTTAAGACGATACTGTTTCTGCTGTTATAGAGTCACAAACAAAATTATACAGAATTATAAGAAACATTTTGAACATTATCCTTAAAATTCCGTATTTTGAAATTGTGAAAGTTGTTTAGTAACTGTAAAGGACTATGGAGTATGAGCAAACATTTTTTGATATGTAAAGTAAATGTGGAAAAATGTAAAAATAAATAAAAATAAACTAATTAAGTAATTAAAAAACAATAAAGACTGTAAGAAAAGACAAAGAAGGGCACTATATAGTGGTAAACAGGCCAATTCAACAAGAAGAAATATCTATGTACCCAACACAAGATCACCTAAATACATTAAGGAAAGACTGCTAGAATTAAAAGGGGAGGTAGGTTGCAACACTATAATTGTTGGGGATCTCAACATCCCATTATCTCCTTTAGATAGATCTTCTAGACAAAAAATCAGATAGGTACAGAACCTCAAGAATACTATAAATCAAATATTCTTGAAAGACATCTATAGAACTTTCCACCCTAAGATCACAAAATATAAATTTTTCTCACTCTAGCATGAAACCTTGTCAAAGATTGACCATATGATAGGACAGAAATCAACCCTTTATAAATTCAAAGGCATAGAATCTATATTCAGCATCTTCTCTGACTATGATGGATTTAAACTTAATACATATTAAGAAACAGTCTCAAAAATACACCCAAAGGACAGGAGAGTACTCAGGTGGAAAATCTCTTGCACAACTATTTTCATTGCAGCATTATTCACAATTGCTAAGACATGGAACCAACCCAAATGTCCACAAACAGATGAATGGATTGAAAAATTGTGGCACATATACTTCATGGAATACTATTCAGCCATAAAAAACAAC